>NC_137830.1:6943218-6958218 GCF_963921795.1 Nannobrachium achirus
GGAATGGGACAAAAAACTAAAAATATTATTTAACTCAATACTCAAGTCTCCATGGCGTGAGTAATCAATAGGGGGTAAAAAAAAAAACACTTTGGGGGTGAACAATTCCTTTAACCCATTCAGGCCTAGAATTATTGAATGCTTTAACCAGTGAAAAATAGCAGATATACAAGCTCACAGCGCGGCACCGAGTGCCGCGCTGCGAGCTTGTAGATCTGCTACTTTTGAAAAGGTTGTGAAAATGTGTGCAAATCTTTGAATATATGTATTTTCAAAGTGAACGATTGTAACTCAAATGTTGCTTCTTGGAGGTCCCTGGAACTAAATATTTTGAGATGGGGGTCCGTGGCCAAACACATATCAATTTTGGGGTCCTTCACATGAAAACGTTTGAGAACCACTGACAACAGGCTATCTGAGCCCCAGTTAAGTGAAAAGGACCTTCTCTTTGACGATGGCTGGCCAGATTGCTGACATAGAAACATAGTTCTTTTCAAAAAAATCTTAGAAGGATTCAAAAGACACTTATAGAATCGGGTCAAAATTCTAATTTTCACGATTTTTCAAAAATAGCAGATCTACAAGCTCGCAGCGCGGCACTCGGTGCCGCGCTGTGAGCTTGTATATCTGCTATTTTTCACTGGTTAAAGCATTCAATAATTCTAGGCCTTTAAATGTGAAGAAAGGGAACCTTCAAGCACAAACAGGCTGTGGTTTTGTACATCCAGTCATCTGTAACCTTCTGGAAGGCCTGCTGAGACGTGATAGGTTGCCAAGGCGTTTATCAGTAAATTACTCCCAACACGTTTATCTTCACCTCCAGCACTGGATTTCCTTATTTCTCTCCTTAAAGTCAGAACTTTTAAATAACCTTCATGTTATTTTGGTTCCCGATAAGAATCGATCCAAATGCCCAGTGGCTAACAATTTCTTCATCATCCCCTCGCTCTCTCTCTATCTCTCTCTCCCGCCCTCTCTCCCTTAAACTTTGGAATAGCCTCCTATCCCACCCTAGACTGTTTTGAATCTAAATCAAATCTTTTTTCTCTTGCTTTTAGCTGCTTCTGTTAAGTCCACCACATGCATTCCATTTATTAAAACGTATGCTGCCATAGTTTTGCCATAACTTATGTAGATATTGCTTCTAAGGCTTTTGGTGCATGCAAAGTATTCTTTCATGTGAAGAAGAAAACATACAACTACGATGATCCGTGATCCAGGCCGTTATGATTAAACACTCGATATGGGAAAAGAACCAGAGATATATCCATTTATATGCAGCCAGAATGCATACAATTCAATGGGCACCAGAAGTTTTGGATGTAGTATCCTGTGAGGCATACTACAAACAGAGTTTTATAGCAGTTAGTTACCATGGTAACCCGTTAACACGTCTCTGAACGTGATAACAGGGCTGTGGCACTTCACATGGCTACTTAACTCATTGATTGCCATTTTCAAAATGGCCGCCAAATTCCTCACTGCCACATTCCTAAATTTCTAGTGCACAAATACCTTTTTAGTGCACGGATCTTGCACACCCATGCCTAGATGATGTAGGCATATGTGTAGTACTTTTTAACAGCTTTCAAACAAAAAAATCCGCTTGGAAATCCGTTCAGGCATTCATGAGATAGAAGCCTTCAAAGTCAGACAAAACAAACACTGCCACCTTCCTAAATTTCTAGTGCACGGATACATTTTTTGTGCACGGATCGTGCACGCCCATGCCTAGATGATGCACCATAAAGTCAGACAAAACAAACATTTTGCCATTTTGAAAGATGTGTTTGTTATGGGGCTAAACATGCAAATTGTTTTTATTTTTTTCTCAAAATGGCTGCCAACTCAGGAAACTCAGGCTGTGGCAGCCTGGGACTACTGTAATAACTCGGGAAACTCGGGCCTTGGCAATCAATGAGTTAATACATGCTGGTTCACCATTGATAAAATGACCCTCAAGTAACTTATTTGAAGGATTTCATTGCTTATATGGTTATGGAAGTATTCCATTTGATTCATGCAAAAAAAGTTTTATACTCTGTAACATGTACAGAACAGTGAAATGTGACAAAGCTCTGTTAACACAATGCTCTACCCCCTTCAACTGTACTGTATGTCCTTGTTCTCCAGAGTACGGTGGTGGTGGAGAAGTCCATCCAGGACCTGATGGGGTTGATGCAGGACCTCAGTGCCTACTCCAACCAGTTCCTGGAGATGGTGTGTGACAAGCTGAAGGAGTACAAGGACATCTGCAACACCGCCTACCGGTGAGACATGAGTCCCTTCCCAATTCAGTGCGCACCCTTCAAAGTGCGGGCCTAGCTAGGTTAGAGTAGGGTGTTGCCCTGTGGAGTGCACGACACGTAGGACACGTGTTTTGCCTGTGAATTGGGACAGTGCTGCTGAGTGCGGAGCCGAGCCGAGGGCTTACGAATGGAAACAAACAAAGCTGAACGGCGGCCATTGCTATTTTCACCGCTTTATATATTTACCTTCTTAAACATTCTCAAACTTGGCTCGGAATTTACGTTTAAGATATTTTAGAATAGTATTTCGTTGTTTGAACGTCATATACTGTATGTGGTCAATTCACCATGATAGAGCCTATTTAAAAATGTAGTTTAAACATCTAAAACAACTTACTTCCATGCCACAAAACAACTGGTTCGAGGGCCCTTTTTGGGTTGAAAATGTTAGACAATGGACATTTTAATGGCGGACACCCAGTTCGATTCGGGTTGATTCAAGTTGGCTGCAATGAAGTGCTTGAAGCGTCCATCGGCTGTATGCTTGTTTCTTTGCCATCCTTGTCTCTCGTTACCACTGTTCTCTTTGCTATCAACTTACCTGACTTTTCCTTTTCCATTGTCGTTTTGTTGACGAGGGCTGCGTGCTTAACTCTGCTCCTGCGCCTCTCGTAAAGAGGCTCTGTGGAACAAGAGCCTCGGCTAAACGACTCCGCTGTAATTGTAAACGGAGACGGAGCTGTTTTCGCTGCATAACGGTCCCTGTCTCATTGTAGTCTGCGTCTCCAGACGTCACCCACATCATGAGCTTGGCAGAGACGGACACCGTAAACACGACTTTTCAATAAAGGTCCAGAGACTGACGTTAACACAATGTGTCGATAATCTACGGTGTGAAAGATGCCGCGTGGTAAATCCTGTTATATGGCTTATTGTTCTGTAAGCCCCTGAATGGGTTTGATGCAGACAGAGGCATCGTGAAAAAGAAAGAGGGTGGCGAACTAAAACTAAAGCGGTGACGCACACGAAAATACCCACAACATCCATGCATTGTAGATCTCTTTTATTAACCCATTAAAACCAGGGAAGCATCCGTGTCATTTTAGATTTTAGCCTTGGCTATTGAACTTTTTTGCTGCGCTGCGAGCTTGTACATCTGCCATTTTTGAAACCTTGAAAATGTTGAATAGTTTGGACTTTCTTTAACAGTTCTACTGCCATATATGTATTATTTATTTATTTGTGCTGGTGTCATCAAAAAGTAGCTTACCTTTGCGATGTTATAGAAAATTATCTATGGATTATTTCCAAAGATATTTTTTTTCAATGGACACATATATATGTACTGTAGCCAAACTGACGACAGGGGGAAGCTTTATGCAAGGAATGAATGTGAAATAGCACTCCCCTCTTTCCGTCGTTCAGAGCGTAGCAAAGCATTTTCTAGATCAGGTCCACAGAGAACAGCCAGGAAGTGATTTGGGACTCCATTGATGTTTACGTGTGGTGGAAATTTGAGAGTAGCCTTACGGGAGATGTTTTTACTGTACACACCCGCGCGACCCCTCATCAGCTTACAGTCATCAAACAAGGTAAAAGAACGAGCGTTCGTATTGGCGACGCGCCGCCGTCAGAATTGGGACGAGTGTCGAAGCAGTAAAAGAGTTAACACAGAATATCTCTTCACGGGGTCCCTGGCACAGAACATTTTCAGATGGGGGTCCTCGGCCAAATATAAATTATACATCAGTTTGGGGGTGCTTTGTTCAAGGACCACTCATTTAGGAGGCATTTTTAGAAACACATGTATTTATATATCTTTTTAAACAATCCATTTAATCATTTAGTTTGATTAACTGTTTCACTCCTACAGCTGAATGTAGAGTATACATTTCTGCTGTACAGCAGGCCTATTTGAAAAACATACGACTTCAAAAACTTCAAAAAAACTTTAAGCGTTGATATTTGTGTTCGTTTTCTCACTGGCATTGACCTTTGACACGGTTGTTTATGGAGTGCTGATTGAATGTCACGGAGCCGTGGCCGTTTGGAGCGCTGTGAAAATGGCTGTTATGATTTCTAGAAGGGCTGAATCACAGAGGCATTATGGCATCTGTTGGAAGTTAGGAGAAAATAAGCACACACAACTTTTCAGGCCACCGAAGGTAATCTTACCTTTAGAAGTATCTCCCGAAAAAAGTGTTTGTTTGTATTTTTCTCTGCATTCTCCCATCGTCCATTCGTCCTCCCTGAACCACGGCCTCAAAAAATGTGTGCCCCGCATTGACCTGCTGTGAGCTTGTAGATCTGCTATTTTTGAAAAAATCGTTAGCACTTGTGCAAGTCATTGAATATTTTTTTTACCTGGTTCTAAAAATGTCTTCTAAATCCTTCTAAGGCTTTTGAAAAACCCATGTTTCTATGTCAGTGGTGCTCAAACCATTTCATGTCAAGGACCCCCAGAATTACAGGTATTTGGCCGCCAACCCACCATCTCGAAATAGTATGCATCAGGGACCCCCCAGAAGCAAATATTTGAGTTACAAATGTTCGCTTTAAAAAAAAAAGTATATTCAAAGATTTGCACAAATTAAAAAAAAAAAAATAGCAGATTGTAGATCTGCTATTTTTCGATAGCTAAAGCATAAAATAAGTCCAAGTCTTTGCAGACTGCTGCATTTTTCGGGCAAATATCAGAGCCAATTTTGGACCACGTAAATCTAACCCTAACCCACACTGCCACCCGTTTCGTATACATTTTTTTCGGACCAGGGTCTATTTTACGCTTTTCGCAGCTGTTGCCACTGAGTCCCTTGCTCTCCCTCTCTCTTTCCTCTCTCTCTCCCTGGCCTACGGATTTCAAATTTCCAAAACGCAACGAAAAAACAGTGCAGTGTGCAACAAGCTTTAATGGGTTCATCTGTGTGTGTGTGTGTGTGTGTGTGTGTGTGTGTGTGTGTGTGTGCGTGTGCGCGTGCGCGTGCGTGTGTGTGTGTGTGCATCCAGGGGAGTGGTCCAGTGTGAGGAGAAGCTGACCATCGCGGCCTCCTGGTCCAAGGACGAGGACATCAGCCGTCTGCTGCAGTCTCTACCCAACTGGGTCAACATGACCCAACCCCGAGTGACCCGACAGAAGAGAGAGGATGAGGAGGATATCACCAGGTAGGTGCAAACACACACACACACACACACACACACACACACACACACACACACACACACACACACACACACACACACACACACACACTCCACCGGCTGTCAGTTTGTCCGTCCCGTCACATCCCATCACGTCACGTTACGTCACACTTTTGGCCCTACTCATATCTCCGCCACCGTTGCCCCTATCCATGCCAAACTTTGCACACACACTCCTTGGCTGCGAAACCACAACCTCCACCCTTCATTTCTCACATGGCCCTCTTCCACACGTAGTGCCACCATGAGGCTGATTTTTGCAAAACACATTTTTGGACACTGCTCCTACAGACTTTGCCCTACAATCACGCAAAGAATATGTTAGTATACTAGTATGATTTGTCAGGATTCCTTGTTCCCTGTTGTCTCTTTCTGAAGCGGTCAAAGAAAAACTGTTGTACCTGGCTTGTACGTCTTGTTACATTTTGGTAATGTTATGGTAGAGTTATTTGCATTTTGTTCAGAGCAGACACCTGACAAAAGACAGATGATTTTAAAGGTGATACACCATGAACCTTTTTTTGGGGTCCCACTAGCACCTTCTATCCTCACAAAGTCCCATTTCAGACCATTGTGTCTTTCTCTGGTTTTGGGAAGGTGGAGGTTAAAAGCATCCCACGGGTTCTCAAAACAGGCTGTCCAGATTTGCTGCCGTTTGTGACGTCATTAACGGACGTTTTTGAAAAAAAAAAAAAAAAAAAAAAGAAAAAACAACATAAAACCAACATAAAGTTTAAGTGTATAGAGGGTACGTACACATTTCTAAAGTGACAATTTAAGGACTTTTTAACCGATTTAGTGCCATTCCCGAGATATCTCGCAAAATGTACTCGAGTATCTCGAGTGCCATTCCCGAGATATCTCGCGAAAAGTAATATATTACTGTAACGGCGGTTATCCTACCGGGTACAATGGCGGAAGGTTCCGAGCCGATCTCCGTCGCTGATTTATCATCATCACGGATCCACGAGCACAAAATAGTAATCCCATAACATTGAGGCAGACGGGGGATCTTATCTTTAATGTCCATTATCTCAAAACAACACTTTAGAAGCGAAGATGGCAATAGATGCTCGCTTATAAAACACATGTTGAAAAGCATCGATCCGATCCGCCATGACACCACGTAAACAATGATCGATTCCGGTGAAGGACGCGATGACGTCAGACCGGAAGTGTTTACGCTGTGGACTTCTGGCCTTCAAAATAAGACAACGGGAGTGAATGCAGCCTGAGGGAGGCATCGTGGACATTTTAATCCGTTAATTTCAGGGGCTCTTAATGAGTTAATACCTCTAAATGGCGCTTTCATCCAAGGCGCTTTACATAGATTGTGCATTACATTCACCTATTCACACACCGGTGGCAGAGGAAACCATGCAAGGCACCAACCTGCTCACCGTGAGCAACTAGGGTTCAGAGTCTTGCTCAAGGACTCTTCTACATTAACTCGGAGCCCAGATTCAAACTGGGAACCCTTCGTGCTCTGATGTCGGTTTCTCTACCCCTGAGGTATGCCGCCCCAGCTCTAAAATGACAAATTAAACATTGTCAAATATTAGAGGCATAAATTGTGAAAATAGCAGATCTACATGCTCACAACGCCTCACAACGCTGTGTTATACAAAATGTAATGCCTCAACTTGTAGTGCTCGTCAGTGTGGGGGGTCCCCCCGGTTAAAATATGATTATTTGGGGGGTCGCGGCCTGAAAAGGTTGAGAACCACTGTCCTAAAGGGACAGGGACAGTACATATGGGTAACAGTCTAAACGGGTAACAAACATGGCTGCTTTTTTACAACCGCCGGTATCGAGGGCTCTCCGGGACGCGGTCATAAAAGCCACCCATGATTGCTCTTTTAAAACGGCGCATGTCGGCCGGGGGGGGGAGGAGAGGGCGAGGAAACAACACATGAAAGGGAAAATTGAAGGAAAGGAGGAGTGGATGGGGGGATGGGGGGGAGGGAATGTATGGTCATTCTTATCGAAATTGCCTCTGAATGTGCCTTGGTCTTTGGGGAGCGGCGCGGCCTGCTGGAGCGGAATGGTAAGAAGTAAATAAATAGATTGGTTATGGGTGGACCACGGGAAGTCAGTCTGCTCCCCACTCTAGCCCATTCAGGGCCTAGAATTATTGAATGCTTTAACCAGTGAAAAATAGCAGATATACAAGCTCACAGCGCGGCACCGAGTGCTGCGCTGCGAGCTTGTAGATCTGCTATTTTTGAAAAAAGTCGTGAAAATGTCGACCAAATACATATAATTTTGGGGGTCCTTCACATGAAAAGGTTTGAGAACCACTAACATAGTAGTCTCTCAAGGATAGACTAACTGAGCTCCAGTTAAGTGAAAAGGACCTTTTCTTTGACGATGGCTGGCCAGATTGCTGACATAGAAACATAGTTTTTTCAAAAAAGAAGGACACTTATAGAATCGGGTCAAAATTCAAATTTTCACCATTTAAAAAAAATAGCAGATCTACAAGCTCGCAGCGCTGTGAGCTTGTATAGTTGCTATTTTTCAGTAGTTAAAGCATAAAATAATAATAGACAGTACAGTGTACCCGTTCTGAATGGACTATACCTCTCTGTCTCTCTCTGTGTGTGTGTCTCTCTCTCTCTCTGTGTCTCTCTCTCTCTCTCTCTCTCTCTCTCTCTCTCTCTCTCTCTCTCTCTCTCTCTCTCTCTCTCTCTCTCTCTCTCTCTCTCTCTCTCTCTCTCTGTGTGTGAACACAGGGATTGTGTTGAAGCATTGTGATTGGAGTGCTGATGCGTTTTGCTTTCATCAGCCCAGAAAGGGGGATTAGCTTCTGGTGCGACTGGCAACACACCGCTGCTTTGATTTAAGAAAACAAAAATGCAATATTAAACCTCTGTGTGCGTGCGTGCGTGCGTGCGTGCGTGCGTGCGTGCGTGTGTTTCTGAGGGAGACAAAGAAGAGAGAGAGAGAGAGAGAGAGAGAGAGGGCACATGAGGAGAGCTATAGATCTGCAAGCACGCAACGCTCTTTTTGAATATTTTTTGAACAATCTTGAAAGTGTTTCAATATTTTTTTGTATTTCTTTTACACAAATCTTCTCTTGGGGAGTCCGCAGCCAAATACTGTACATATCGTTTTGGAGGTCCTTCTCAAAAGATATGCAATTATTTTATACTTTAGCTATTGAAAAATCCCTGGAATATACGTTTACATTGCCAAAAAAAGCAGAAGTGTACACCAGGGATCTTCAACAGGTCCGGGTCCTCAGAGTTACTACAGGGGGGCCGCCAAATCTTTGTGTGTTAGGATCATGTTTTTTTACACCAACGATTTTACACTAACGATTCGATGGAAGTCATGGAACATTTGCCAAAAATAGCAGATCGGCAATTTTTGGCAAAGAGGTTTGTGGAGGAAAAATAATAGCAGACTAAAGTATTTGACGGTTCAAGTCTAAGCTGTCTAAGAAATCTATGAACACTTTTAATCTGCAACACAAATGTATACAATATGTAGTGGGCGTCCCTGCTTCATCTCTCTTTCAACTAAGGGGTCTTGTATAATGTACAATTGAAGGGTATAAAACAGTTTTCATCTACCCCCCACCCCCCCCCCCCCCCCCCCCCCCCCCCCCCCTGTGTAGAGCGGCGTTTGCCAAGGAGTCGGAGGTCCTGACGGGCAACCTGGGCGACAAGCTGATCCCGCAGAGCGAGATCCTGCGAGACGTCAGCGACCTCAAGGCCCTGGCCAACCTGCACGAGAGCATGGAGTGGATCTCTGCTCGCCTCAAGGTCTTCTTCTCTGGACTCCACCACACCTCCTCCGGTGAGTTCTGTCTGTCTCTGTCTGTCTGTAAATTGTAAATGGTGCATTTATACAAAGAGTCTTCAACAGGGGGTCCGGGACCCCTAGGGGTTACCACAGGGGTTCCTCCAAATCTTTGTGTGATAGAACTTTTTTTTCTCGCCTTTTTTATATCAACCACTTGAACCCTAGTGAGAACTTTAGCCAAAAATAGCAGATCTACAAGCTCACAACGCCTCGCAGCGCGAGGCGTTGTGACCTTCTAGATCGGCTATTTTCGGCAAAGAGGTTTGGTGTAGGGGGGAAAAAGAGCAGACTAAGTACAGAGTAAAAGGTCAAGCTTATTAAGTATTGATGGTTCAAGTGGTTAAATATCTGAAAACACAAATTGACATGAATCCAAAATACACTGATGATTGTGCTGTCAAACGATTGAACTATATGGAATCTATGAAAAGGTTGTGGGGGTCCCTGCTTCATCTCTCTCTCAACTAAGGGGTCCTTGGCCTGAAAACGTTGAAGACCCCTGATTTATACAGTATAGTGCTTCGTTCCAAAGCGCTTTGCATAGATTATGCATTATATTCACCCGTTCATACACCGATGGCAGAGGAAACCATGCAAGGCACCAACCTGCTCACCGGGAGCAGTTAGGGGTTCAGAGTCTTGCTCAAGGACTCTTCCACACTAACCCTGGGGGAGCCTGGGATTTCGATCGAAAATCGCGGCATATAACACGTTTTTTGGGGGCAGTCAATGACTTTAAATATCTGCCCGACAGTGACTATTTACACACACACACACACACACACACACACACACACACACACACACACACACACACACACACACACACACACACACACACACATTATGTGCATATCATCACTGTCTGGCCAAAACCTCTTAACTCCATTTTGGAGGTTTTAGATTTTATTTTATGTGCTATTATGTGCTATATGTGCTATTGAACACCCTTTACATCTGTGTGTTGGTTAAAGTAATATTGAACCAATGAAAAGGGTTAGCCCTTCGGTCAAAACTTCCTAACTTCACTTGAGCTCATTTTCCCAGAAAATGAACATTTTCGAGTTTCGGCCTGATAGCAGAGATATGGATGTGTGCACAGCACACACTTGTCTTCTTGTGTTAGGAGTTGAACGCGTGCGTGCGTGCGTGCGTGCGTGCATGCGTGTGTGAGCGTGACCGTGAGTGACTATGTGTGTGAGGGAGAGAGAGAGAGAGAGAGAGAGAGAGAGAGAGTATGAATCCACTCCCCTGACACACAGTTAACTGCAGATGTTGTTAATCAGTGATTATTATGAGCAGTGCAGTGCATTTTATTCACACATTATTTTGGGGGGAGATGTTTAGCTAAATGTTAACATTATTTTCTCACTCAACAGTAAACAAACCAACATAACGTTTAATTCTCTAGAGAGTTCATTCTAAATGTTCTAGTAGAGAGTACATTTCTAAAGTGATAATTTAAGGATACCTCTAAAATTAAAAATTAAACATTGGTCAAATTGTAAAATATCAGAGGCAGAAATTGTGAAAATAGCAGATCTACATGCTCACAACAACGCAAGGCGTTCCATGTAATTGTGCAAGTGTGTAAAAAGTGCACGCCCATGCCTAGATGATGCACCACGTGTGTAGATGCTGTTCACAGCTTTCAAACAAAAAAATCCGCTTGGAAATCCGTGCAGGCATTCATGATTTATCAGCCATTATGTTTTCTTCAGATGTAAACAAACATGGCTGCCATGTTTGAAAGAATGGGTTGGTATGGGGGTTAAACATGCAATTTCGCGATCGCGATCATGCCTAATACATTTCTGGAGGTCCAAAAAATTGAAAAAAAAAATTGTTTTTTTTTTCAAAAACGGCCCAAACTCGGGAAACTCGGGGTTGGCACAGCACTAGTACCAATACAAACTCGGGAAACTCGGGGTTGGCACCATATGTGTTAAATAAAAACAAAAGCTACAAGTTTTAGGGTGCAGAGGAAAATAGTATCCGCGGGTTTGCATGGATGTGCGGCACCTTAAATACACCGGACACCACGGCACTGAAAATATAGAACCCTTTTTCTGATCAAATGTATTAAATGGGAGAAAAAAAAATTATTCAATTTCAATTTCGATTTGAAAGAAAGAAAGAAAGAAAGAAAGAAAGAAAGAAAGAAAGAAAGAAAGAAAGAGAAAGAAAAGAGTAGAACAGAGAGAGAGAGAGGGAGGAAAATGACTTGTTCATACCTGAGTGACTCTGTAATATAAAATCCAATTTGGAGGTATGGATGGGTATGGGAGGGGCTTTACACACACACACACACACACACACACACACACACACACGTCCTCAGCTT
Source organism: Nannobrachium achirus (assembly GCF_963921795.1). Taxonomy (NCBI): domain Eukaryota; kingdom Metazoa; phylum Chordata; class Actinopteri; order Myctophiformes; family Myctophidae; genus Nannobrachium; species Nannobrachium achirus. The sequence continues at coordinate 6,954,820 of NC_137830.1, forward strand.
GGCAAACAGTAAATAATGAAGTGTACGGGGGGAATGGGGGGCTATGGGGGGCTGTACCCAGCGTGATAAAAAGCTGCCCTATGCCTCCCATTAGTGGCACTCTGCAGAATTAATGATAATTATTATGTTACTTCACCTCCTGCGCTCTTATTGAATCCTTATCTATGGAGGAGAGACAGACAGACAGACAGACAGACAGACAGACAGACAGACAGAGAGACAGAGACAGAGAGACAGACAGACAGACAGACAGACAGACAGACAGACAGAGAGAGAGACAGAGACAGAGAGACAGACAGACAGACAGACAGACACAGACAGAGAGAGACAGCGTATTCTTAACTAGTAATTCAATTGCGACCGTAGGTCGCATTTAGTATGAAAACCTGCAGATCATGCTTGTCCGTCACGGCTCATGTCACACTCCATATAAGATCCCTGAAGTCATCCATGTTAAGCCCATATCTGGGAATGCCCATATATATATACTGTATACATATACATAATGGTGTCAGTCTCATGTTAACCAATGTGGTGGTCGAGACGGGAGTCACAACAACAACCGTCCTTTGTCCCTTTTATGCCCATATATGGAGATCCCTCATGTCATCAATATTAAGCCGATATCTGAGAATGCCCATATATGGACATATTGTCAGTTTCTGTTGTTTCAGTGCGACAACCATCCTTTTTATAACTTTTATGCCCATATATGGAGATTCCTGATGTCATCAATATTAAGCCCATATCTGGGAATGCCCATATATGGACATATTGTGTCAGTCTCTGTTGTTTCAGTGCGACCTTGCCCTTAGGGCATCTTACTGGTAAGGTTTTAATTTGTTTTTTTAACGCTTCCAGTGCCAGCCCCTAGATGGCGCCGTTGGAATGCCAGACTTTCTCCCATAGGCGAGCGCTTCAGCATCCAGGGGCTCACGTTGCAGTGACGCGCATGCTCACGTTCGTGCACATCATGGAAAGGTCCCGGATGTTAATGCTAACAGAATAGCTATTCCCATCTAGTCATTTTAAAGATCCTTTTTAGGCGATTTCGCCGTAAATAAACCTCGGCGCGCATCCCTAAAAACACAATCCAGAGATATGGGCCTCCAAAGATGTGGTTTTTCATTGGATTCGGCGGCGATTCGCGGCTACGTTCGCGGCTCACGGCCGGCATGGCTTCCCCAGGATTTGGACCACTGGATTTTACATTTAGGCCCAGGCTTCAGAAGGCCTCGGATAATTTTATTCATTTCATTAAATATCCCGAACATGTTCGGGATAGGCACACTGGACTACGTTCCGGAAGCGGCGCTGAACATTTGGTGAACATTGGGGGTCTCAAAAATGTATTTTAAACTATTTTTAATGGAATATATCGTCGGACCATGTAAAATGGCTAGCTGGCTAGCGTAGGACGAGCCAGGACCACCCACGACTATACAAGCAGCTCAGGGTAAGTCAATTAATAAAAAAAAAATTGTATTGGACTGAAAATATCCCGAACATGTTCGGGATAGGCACTAAATGAGTTAAATAGAAATCTCAGAGTTTGTAGCTCTATTTTCACCATACTCCTGCGCAACACTGAAAAGTAGTAGCATTCATTGACAATAAAACATACAAGGTGCTCCGCCCATAGACCGAGGAGCATATTATTAAGTGACTGACTGCCAATACGCCAGTGACGAGTTTGATGACCATTTGATGAATTAGATTAACTCTAAAACAATCCAACTTTGATAGCCGCTCTGCGGTTTCTGATTTCACCTCATAAAAAGCACTTCCGGACTGGGACCGGAAACGGATCCATTTCCGGATCCGGGAAGGCGGGACATAAATCAACGATTCTCAATGACCGCATCCGGTTTTCTTTTTAAATTTACAGAGAAAACACGGACGCTCGTAGCTCCAAGACGGCTGTATGGATTTCGTTCCGTTTATTCTTTTATTTTGTAACGGCGAATGCCATGCACATGCGTGATACACGATCCGTGGACCAGCGCGCACGATATACACTCACGCGTGCTGCGTAAAAGTAAACAAAAACCTCGGCAGTGAATCGGAAAATACTATTTTTAATCGGCGCAGTCAGTGAGTTAATATTGTAATGCACTGCTAACAGTTTGGCTTGGAAGGGAATTTAAGCTCTCTGCAGAAGATTAGCTGGAGGTGACAGTATACTGTAGTTGTAACCCCCCCCCCCCCCCCCCCCCCCCCCCCCCACACCACCACCACCACCACCATGGAGACCCTTCCTCATGTCTGGAGGGAGAGATGTTTTCTTAACCTTGACCAGAGAATGCAGAGGGTCTGTCCCCCCTCTAGCAAAGTGTGAATGTTTAGCTCATTAAATCAGGGTTCTTCAACGTTTTCAGCCCAAGGACCCCTTAGTTGAGAGAGAGAGAGATGGAGCAGGGACCCCCACAACCTTTTCAAATATTACATAGTTTCTTTGTTTGACTGCACAATCAGTGTACTTTTGATTCATGATACTTTGTGTTTTCAGATATTTAACCACTTGAACCGTCAATACTTAATACATTTGATCTTTCACTCTGCACTTAGTCTGCTCTTTTCCCCTCTACACCAAACCTCATGATTTGAGGCATTTTGTTCCAAAATGAGTTTTGCAAAAGTTGATCTGCTGGTGGCGCTATAACAGGCCAATGTGAAAAGGGTGGCAGTTGTTCCTTGACCTAGTGGGAATGTGCGTATGAAAGCTCACGGAAATTGCATTCTGTGTTCATGATTTGAGGCATTATGTTCAAAATGGACCAATCCTGCAAACTTTGGAAGCCAATCTTAGCCAATCAGATGGATTATTGAAATCGAACAGATTCATGTTGGTCACATGACAGAAGAGATTCTGTCTATCCTCCTGTCTGCAGGAGTACTGTCATGTATTTATTTATTTGCAGAAATCAGCCTCATGGTGGCGCTAGAACAGACCCATGTGAAGGTTCTGAACTGGCATCCAGGGAGTGTGTACTCTACTAAATATGGTTTTAACACTTTCTCTGCCTCAGGAGATCTCAGTTTTTGCATTGTTAGTCGCTTCTATGCCAGGGTTTTTTGTATTTCTACCTGTTTTTGGAGGACGATCCTGCGCGTTTGCACACTGTTGTGCGTGTGCTCCGATTGGTTGTGGTGCTTTCTACACTAGGGGTCTTCAACAGGGGGTCTGGACCCCTAGGGGATCCTCAGAGTTACTACAGGGGGTCCTCCAAATCTTTCTGTGATAGAAACTTTTTTTTTATACATATATATATGAACTCTAGTGTTCTTACTCTGAAAAGTGTTAAGTACCGTAAGTGGATAAGTTGAACTTTATAACTGTAATATTGTTAAATAATGCTGCTAGCTTGACACGGCTTGCCTTTTACCCACCTTCACGTG
>NC_137830.1:6960718-6998218 GCF_963921795.1 Nannobrachium achirus
ACAAAATGTGTTTTACTGCTTTAAAATGCTTCTCAGGTCAAATATCGATGTGTGATTAAAATGTGATTAATTGTGATTAATTAATCACAGAGCCTGTAATTAATTAGATTAAAATGTTTAATCGCATCCCAGCCCTAATTATAATATAGAAAAACATACATTAAACACGTTGGCCCTATTGTATACCTTGGCCATTTGAAAATAGCCGATCTATGACGCGTCGCGATGCAACGCGCTGTGAGCTTGTAGATCAGCTATTTTCAAACATTTTTTTTACTTTTACTTTTGATACTTGAAGTGCATTTTGATGCCAACACTTTCATACTTTTACTCAAGTACATTTTGAATTCCGGACTTGTGAGTACTTTTTTCCACCACTGGGAAAGACCTCAGTCTATATTTGCCGATTGCGTGTTTGTGTGTGTGCGTGTGCGTGTGTGTGTGCGTGCGTGCGTGCGTGCGTGCGTGCGTGCGTGCGTGCGTGTGCGTGCGTGTGTGTGCGTGTGCGTGTGCGCGTGTGTGTGTGTGCGTGACCTTCAGAAGGGTAAGGGAGAGTAAACTGGGGAACTTGACTGCAATCGATCGATCGTGGACCCCTGTACCGCCATCACGTGCACGCACACAAACACAAACACACGTGCGCGCGCACACACACACACACGCACGCACGCACACACACACACACACACACACACACACACACACACGCACACACACACACACCGCCTCATTGACCTAATAGACCTACATATGAGTGACAGGGCCAATTTCTCTCTCGTTGCTCGCCGCACTAATTTATAGCCATCGATCCACCCTGATTTAGTCATCACACTCTCGTGCTCACGTGCGCACACACACACACACACACACACGCGGTGTCCTCCACTGGCGGATATGGAACTCCTCAAAAGACAGTATTTAACCCCGTTATCCCGCCTTCAGCTCAAGAAGCTTTGCTTTCAGCAGTGGTGTGAAGTAGATTTACTTAACCCATTTAGGACTAGAATTATCGAATGCTTTAACCAGTGAAAAATAGCAGATATACAAGCTCACAGCGCGGCACCGAGTGCCGCGCTGCGAGCTTGTAGATCTGCTATTTTTTGAAAAAGTCGTGAAAATAATGTGCAAATCTTTGAATATATGCATTTTCAAAGCGAGCGTTTGTAACTCAAATTTTGCTTCTGGGGGGGTCCCTGGAACTAAATATTTTGAGATGGGGGTCCGTGGCCAAATACATATCATTTTGGGGGTCCTTCACATGAAAAGGTTTGAGAACCACTGACATAGTAGTCTCTCAAGAACGGACTAACTGAGCTCCATTTAAGTGAAAAGGACCTTTTCTTTGACGATGGCTGGCCAGATTGCTAACATAGAAACATAGGGTTTTTCAAAAAACCTTAGAAGGATTCAAAAGACACTCTCGCACCGGCACACCATATCGTCCCCGGAGATCGTCACCCAAGAGAACCTCATCACTGCAGGAAAGCCTAAAACTACACACAAGAACTTGTCCACTGGGCTAGGTGCCGCTGTAGTTTTGCACCAACACTACTACTCTACTAGAGGGAAGAATCCAAGTAGCCCAATGGTTCTCAACTTTTGGGTCGGGACCCCCAGGGGCGTCCCCAAATATTTTTTGGGGGGTCGCCATGATTAACTTAATGTGCAACAGTGTTTTCTCACTCAACAGTAAAGAAACCAACATAAAGTTTAAGTGTATATCTGCACATTTCTAAAGTGACAATTTAAGGACTTTTTATGAAAATAGCAGATCTACATGCTTACATGTATCCACTGGCACCGAACTGGGTAGGAAGGTTAGACTGAGGTAGGGGGGCCCAAGGTGCCAGGGGCCCTCGAAAAGTCTGGATTAAACATATTATTATCATTTTTGAGCGGTGGTCACACTGTCTCCTATATGTGGCCGTGTGTGTGGGTATCCGTCCGTCCGTGTCTGTCTATATGTAGCCTGCAATACATTTTCTGACCACACATGTTAACTCATTCTGAGCCCCAGACATTAACTCATCTGCTGCCATTTAACAATACCTTCGTACTCTCATATGCCAAACTGTCTCCATAGACTTCCATGTAATTCATAGTGCACGGATCATGCACACCCATGCCTAGATAATGCACCACATGTGTCCACATTGCTCACAGCTTTCAAACAAAAAAATCCGAATGGAAATCTGTTCAGGCATTCATGAGATAGCAGCCATTATGTTTTCCTAAAATGTAAACTAAGATGGCTGCCATGTTTGAAAGATGGGGTTGCTATGGGGGTTAAACATGCAATTTCGCGATCGCTATTTTTTTTTTTTTTGAAAAAATTCTCGGGTTCCTCGGGCGTGGCAGGGCGGGACAACGGGATTTTTTCGGGTTCCTCGGGCATGGCAGCATATGAGTTAACGGATTATAAAGTCCAGAGTGCCTCACTCAGGCCCCGTTAACGGCCATACTCTTATTTTGAAGGCCAGAAGTCCACAGCGCAATCACTTCCGGTCTGACGTCATCGGGTCCTGCGCCGGAACCGATCCTTGTCCACGTGGAGTTGTGTAATGGCGGACCGGGAGCTTGTATAACTGTGTAACATAAGCGAGCATCTGCCTCCATCCTAGCTTCTAAAGTGTAGTTTTGAGATAATGGACATTAAAGATGAGATCCCCCGTCCACCTCAATGTTATGGATGGGACTATTTTGTGCTCGTGGAGCCGTGATGATGCGAAATCAGCGACGGATTTCGTCTCCGGACCTCCGTCCATTCTTCTCGGTAATGTACTCGCCGTTACAGTAATATATTACTTTTCGCGAGATATCTCTGGAATGGCACTACAGATACTCGAGTACATTTCACGAGATATCTCGGGAATGGCACTAAATCGGTTAAGGGAGGGGCGCTGTTGTTCAGGCCAGGCAAGGCACACTCTCTCAAACACACACACACACACACACACACACACACACACACACACACACACACACAAATGCACGCACACACGCACGCACGCACACACACACACACACACACACACACACACACACACACACACACACACACACACGTGCAGCCTCCACCGCTCGGTTCACATAAGTGTGATTTTATCATTTGTGTCTAGAAACTTAAAATTACCGCTGGAATAAAACCAATGAGCGACTGTTGTATACAATTTAAATAATTGAGGGTCTCTATATTGTATACTCACCCCTTACAAAGCTAAAATGGTTTCTCTTGCTTTCACGTTGTTTTGAGACCTACAGTATTTGCCTTTCGGTTTGTGCTTCCGCCTGCATCATGTTATGGTTGTGAAACTTAGGTGTGCTCTACACGGATATGATCATCTGAAGTAAATGGAAAAGTATTTTCATTGGCCCTGCAAACATAAGATCAACTCTCACGTTCTGTTCGCCCCACCCTCCCCTGTTCCTGACTGTAGATCAGCTTCTTCAGCACACAACAAGCATTGCACAGAGACAGGGAGATAAAAAAAAAGATGAAACGTAACATAGAGCAGCATGTTTGATTAAACTGAGAGGAGAGCCATGACAGTTTACACTCAAGGAAGCAGCTGATGTCTGTGGGTAAGCATGCAACAGAAAATCTTCTCCCCTCTTCCTTCTTCCTTCTTTATCCAACACCATTAAGCAATAAGCATGGATAACGTTTTAAGCACAAACACAAGTGTTTCGAACGAAACACCTGTTTGCTAAGTTCTGGAAGGAAGCACTCCCAAACCAGTTGATCACATCACATTATGAATGCATGTAGATTCCCAAATCCAAGTGAAAATGGTTTGGTTTGTTGCAACAATGACTAGTTACCTAAAGTATGGTAATAGTGCCAAGTAGTGTGAGGATCAATTTCAGAGTGTTTGTGTTTGAGCGCCTCAGTGCGGCTGCAGAGTTCATGTGCAACCTCTTCCAGAGAGAGATGGAGACACTAGAAACTCTGCTGGAGAAACAAGACAAACTGCTGGATGTCCCTAGTAATAACAACAATTGTATAATACCCCATCATCTATCTAGTAGCCATATGATTGTCATACAAAAATAACAATTTAAGCATCACAATATTATTGTTTCAGTCAGTCACAGTATTATTGTTTTGTGAACTCCCAAAATATTCACAGGATCTTGCTGTAGATTAAACACACTGACTGACTTTGCTGTTAAAACAATGTATGTGCATATGCATACAGTAGGCCTACACACAAGCATGCCCTGTTATGCCATTCTCATATACTGTAGCCTATATATGATCTAGCCTGTTATACAATAGATATATTCTCAGATCATTATTAGCCAACCCTTGTTTTCCATACTTTAGCTAACTAGCCAAAGTTCTGAGACTCATTTTTGCATATAGGCTAATCATGTTCATACTTCACCCATTCATAATAGTCCTATACTGCTTCTTTTATTCTCCTATTCTACTTCCTATGTATAGCCTATATGCTTCAATCCTCTTGCGCATTTGCTTGAGCACTGCTATTGATTAATGATTGTATTTTCTGCACAACACCTGCACATATTTAAGCTGCTACTAAAAATACAAGGTAGTGTTTTATTGTTATACTGTTTTATATTGGCTTGGGAGGCTGGGCTCAAGTCAGAGTTCTGTCGTCTCATTCACTTGCTGGTGATGATGGTGGTCTGCACTTTTTATTTCATGGGACTGTTGTGGATTATACTGTATTTGCGACCGTCAGGGAGCAGTTTACTATGAAAACCTCCACCGGTCGTCCGTCCGTCCGTCCGTCCGTCCGTCCGTCCGTCCGTCCGTCCGTCCGTCCGTCCGTCCGTCCGTCACACGTCACACGTCACACCTTTGCCCTGCTCATATCTCCGCATCAGTATGACATCACACCACATGTGTACACAAACCTTTGTGTACGTTGCTGTGGCAACAGTCTGTTGTTGCTGGTTTGTTAGTGTACGTTAGCAACCACCTTAGCAACCATGGTTTTACCCTAGCAACCAACTGTTTACCCTAGCAACCAACTGTTTACCATAGCAACCATGTTTTTTTACCCTAGCAACCAACTGTTTACCATAGCAACCAGATACGCAGAGCAGGGATCTCCATATATGGCTATAAACAGGTGACATCACACTGATGTCAGATACTCAGAGCAGGGATTTCTCCATAATATATGGGCATAAAAGGGATTCTGTTAGGGATCTCCATATATGGGCATAAAAGGGATTCTGTTAGGGATCTCCATATATGGGCATACAAGGGATTCTGTTAGGGATCTCCATATATGGGCATAAAAGGGATTCTGTTAGGGATCTCCATATATGGGCATAAAAGGGATTATGTTAGGGATCTCCATATATGGGCATAAAAGGGATTCTGTTAGGGATCTCCATATATGGGCATAAAAGGGATTCTGTTAGGGATCTCCATATATGGGCATAAAAGGGATTCTGTTAGCTGTTAGTGATCTCCATATATGGGCATAAAAGGGATGCTGTTAGGGATCTCCATATATGGGCATAAAAGGGATTCTGTTAGGGATCTCCATATATGGGCATGAAAGGGATTCTGTTAGGGATCTCCATATATGGGCATAAAAGGGATTGTATCCCAGATGATGCCCTGTTAGGAGATCCACACTAACAGAATCCATATATGGTCCTACCGACAGCTGCTATAAGCCAACCCTGGCGATAAGGTCTGAGTCGAAGAAATGCTTCTTTCCTGGCAAGAATTGCCCCTTTATACTGTAGGGCTCGTTTGTGTATTGTATGACATCACGCCACATCATCGGCTGAGGACTGTGTGATGTCATCATATCTCCATATATGGAGACATAAGTTGCTCATGCCCAAATATGGGCTGGTGAGGTCAGACTTAGTGTGATGCGTAGGTTATCTCCATATATGGAGATTCAACTTCAATGAGTAACCATGGCAAACTGTCAACTGCCCGTATGTCTTGATAATTGGTAAAACAAACTTTTGGCCTATTTGTGGAGATAAGCGACCAACGGTCGCTTATCTCCCGATTAGGGAGTCTTACTGGTAATAATACAGTAGCTGTATCTGAGTGTGCATGTAATGTAGGATTATGTGTAGTGATCATAGTTAGATCAAGCTAGAATTCCTGGACTGTTTCAAGAGCTAGCATTGTCAATGTAACACCAGACACCACATGTTTGTTTATAGCCTGCATAGCCTACAATAGTAAAACTAAAAGAGTGAGAGAAAATGGTAGGGTACAATGAATTATAAAGTGTAAACAACGAACATTAAAATAGAACAGTAAAATATAAACAAGTGAATGAAAGAATATAAAAAGTGTCCTCCTGCCTGAATAACAATTGCTTATTGATTGATTGATTAGTTTATTAGAAGTTTGCTGACTGAACAAAACACAATGAAAATATGATACAGTATATACACACCATTGTAGTATGGCAGGGGCCATTGTGAGACCTGTCATTCAAACAGTAACAAAGTGTTCCCCCCGGTTGGGCGGTTCTCCGCTTGCGTGGGGGGAGCCATACAGATTTCTGGTTTAGGGGCCCAGAATTTGGTGCTACACCCCTGCATGTATCTGCTATTTTCACAGTAGAACCGTGTTATACAAAATGTTGCCTGAACTCTTATAGGGTGGGGTGGGGGGGGTGTCCCCAGTAAATATTATTATTTTGGGCGCAGTCTGAAAAAGGTTGAGAACCACAGAAGTAGCCTACTGATGAGAGTTTTAAATGTTTGATAAATATACAGTGCTGTCAAACAAGGCTATGGAGCTATCTATGACATTTGCAACACGATTTTGATACAATATGTAGTGGGGGTCCTGATTCATCTCCCTTAGCTAAGGGGTCCTTGACTTGAAAACATCTTCTTGCCTGCAGTGCCTGCCTGGCAGCCAGCCAGTAGCCACAAATCACAATATAAAAATAGAAATGATTGCCCAGGATATTTCATCAGCTGCTATAGTAACAACAACAATAATTATTATAATAATTATAATTAATTAAATATATGTTTAAAATGGGACGTTGGTTTGTCTGGAGTCCTGCAGCAGTGTTCACTGTTCAGCCTGTAGGTTAGTTGCACTTGATCAACCATTCCAGCCCAAGGACCGCAGGTAAAAAAGAAACCCGGGAAAAACCCGAAATGCCCATGGGCATGAGGGTACCCCCTCCCCCAAGTCTCACTCCTAACTTTTTCTGAAACTTGGCAGCCCTGGTCCTTGGCCTGAAAACGTTGAAGACCCCTGGACTAGACTAAGACAATTTCAGAAGACTTATACCAAGACTAAGACTATTATGTGTGTTATTCAAAAGACTAAATCTAAGTCTAAGACTAATGGCTGTAAAACTTAACACTGGTATGCAACTGTGCAATGGAATGAAAGCAAAATTCATCTTTTATCTTTACATTTGAGAATGGCACTTATCTGTTCTTTTCAAATCTGTTTTTTGCACAGAGAACAGCGGACAGTTTCAGATGTGATTGATACAGTTACTATATTATATAGAAGACAATGACTTGTTCAGAGTTATGTGGTTATATTTGGGCTGACAAGTCGACCTGGGTGTTGTTGATCAGGTACTGTAAGGGGTAGGTGCAGGAGTAGTAGTACTTCAGCTCTGCTTTGTAGGTGATCAGCCCCGTGGTGGGATCAGAGGCTCGCACGACGCCACTGACGATGATGGTCTGGATGTTGGATAAGTCCGAGAACACGCCTGTGCCGGGGGCGCTGGTGGTCCTGAAGACGCTGCCACAGGCGTGGGTCTTGTTCAAGGGGAAGCTGAAACGCACCACGGGTGGAGATACGGTCGTATCCAGGTTTCCCCTGCAGGCTGGATCCGAGTTGTGGTTCAGGATCAGCAGTGTCTCGTTGTAGCCACTGTAGAAGATGGGACAGGCTTGGATTGCCAGACGGATGGAGTTGGTGCCGCATGTCACCTCGATGTCAGTGTATTCTGGACGCCTCCATTCTCCCAAACATGGCTCCTGCGATGTATATGGCTCCTGCGATGTATATGGCTCCTGCAATGGCACCTGCGATGGATATGGCTCCTGCGAATGAAATGGCTCAAGCCATGGATAATGAAAAGCGGGTTGACTATGACTGCTACCTATGACGGCAGCGACGATTAAAAAAAAGTGAAAATCCATCTTGGCTCTATAACAGTGGTCCGCTCCGGTGTCTGGAATCTCTGGATAGCTTGTGTTAGTCGGCTCTGATGGCAAACACAGGTTGATGCTGTTTGATGGGTGTTCAGGAGTCTTTTATAGTTAAGTCTCTTTCACTCAAACAATTCAATGGCGAATGAAGAGTCAAATAAACAGTCAGTTTGATGTATCCAGCAACAACGCTCTCGTCTCTGTCTATCAATGATTCAGATGGTTCAGTGTATTTATGTGTGTCTTTGGGTAATGATGAACAGAGTACAAACACGGTTCCAGTAAAACACACAGGACTTTGTCAGAGTGTGTGGTGTGCCAGGCTACGTATACTAACGCTTGCAAACGACCAGTTGAGGACAGTAACGTAGGCTGTTTTCTTGTACAGTATATCAAACAAAACTCAGGACAAAACAAACTCGGGACGTTTCGGGGGAATTTTTCGCACATTGTGTGAACGCACCAAAATCACTCGGACCACTTTGAAGCAAACTGAGTTCAGTTTTCTTCTAGTCCCTGCTGTGGTTCCCTTTAATACTTTCCGTAAATTGCAGTTCCACAAGCTCAGACTGTTCTGAGACCAACGCTACTGCATCAACTAGATATGCTGTATAATATAGTAGTCGCTCGTGGCAGCAAGACACAATAAATAAATAATAGTAAAGAGAATAGAGAAAAGACGCCAGCAATGGCCTGATAATTGTACAGTAAGTGTTTTTTCTTTCTTTTCTTCTTTTTTTTAGCTACTGTTCCCACAACGTTACTCTAGCCAGCATGAGAGTGAGACAGACAGATTAAATGAACTACTGACATTATGCTGCGAGAATTCCAAAAGTGTAACTTAGGGTTCCAAAGTGTGGACGTTGTTTTCAAGTCACAGATGCATGTTGTTTGCTGAAATCGATTAATCGTTAATAATGCAATTATGGTAATCGATGTTCATTTTGGACACCTTTTAACATCCCTATACATTATAATATTATAAAACATACATAAACCACTTTAGCCTTATTTTATAGCCTTAGCTATTTGAAATTAGCCGATCTACAAGCTCACAACACGTGGCATCGCGTAACTTGTAGATCTGCTATTTTCTCAAACATTTTGTACTTTTACTCTTAGTATTTTAGTACATTTTGATACTTTTACCCAAGTACATTTTGAAATCCGGACTTTTACTTGTAACAGTGTTATAGCATTTTTTAGATCATACTATTGTATATAATATAGAAATTGAATTTCCACAAGGTTGAGTGACAATGGATACAATATATTTATTTAACAACAAAGTTAACACAACTGCTGCCAAAAAAATACCCCTTTTTAGGGCTTCTCCGCCATGCCCGAGGAACCCGAAGATTTAATGAGCTTTAATTAAAAAAAATAATAATAAATTATCGAAGCCGAACTAAAATAGGCCGGAACTAATGCTCCGGGATCGGTTTCTACACGGACACATCATGTAGCGGACCGATTAACATTGAGGCCACAAACCGGAAGCGGTCCTTCCTCTATTCCGGCCCGTTAGCTTTCTGTGTAAACATCACGGCTTACATATGGAGAACGCATTGATCAATTTTCAAAGTTTCAATGGATTTGAGAAGCTGATGGAATACGCGAACACACGATGCATAGCAGTGTCCGATCGTGCACGATGGGAACTGGATTAGCGCCCGCGTTAACAGATAGGAGAAGCCAGCAGTGAAAGACATAGAAACATAAAAAATAGGAATTAAATTCCAAAAAGGTAGCACATCCCCAATGTTTAAATCAGGAGGACAAAGTACTCACATTTCCACTTATTTATTGGCACACACCAATAAGGAACGCTTACGCGTTTCGGCTAAGAGCCTTCGTCAGAGCATTCACATTACATAAAGTCAACTCACTTTATAGGGAAGGTCAGTGTTCACATACAGCTGAATTCACAGATTAATCACCAGTGTCCAATCACAGACACTGGTTGATTAAATAAATTAAATCATCATTACACAGCCAAACAACAATGATTCAAAGTCAGTCTTAACCCAAAAAGCACTTTAGGCTGTAATCATCATTAAGTCCATTGGGTGTCATTGTGTTTAGTGTGTATATCCAATGCATCTCTCTTTGTGCCAGTCTCTTTAAGATATCACCCCCTCTGGTGGGCTTATATAGACATAGAAACATCTTTGGTTTCCTCGGTTGTAAACAACCAATGAGTTAAGAGCTCTGAGGTACACGCATGCATAGTGTTCTCCCTTTCTCTGGGAAGTGTGTTATTTATACAGGACAGTTTGGACAAGAATAGGCGAAGGAGTGTCTACTAGACAGTGTCTACAGATACAATTCTGTTGTGAAGAGTCTTCCATATATGGACTGGTGACGTAGGAGCCAGTCAGCATTTGGCAGCTGTTTGTATCACAGCTGCTGTCAAGTTAGTCTTATGTGGAAGGTGACTAGTCTAATATAGAATACAGTAAGTTTGGGAAATACACAATATTACATATTGACAGTCGTATAAATAATTTCCGCTACAACAGAGTCTTTCTACATTGCAGTATTGATACTTAATAATAATAATAATGTATTTATTAGTCAGACACATTGCTGTGATTTGAAATTTGTTCCCCGCCTCTGACCCATCTCTTAGAGTGGTGAGTTGATCGGGAATCACTAATGGTGATCTAACCCTCCCCAATCCAACCCTTGATGCTGAGTGTCAAGCAGGGAGGCACTGGGTCCCATTTTTACAGTCTTTGGTATTATTGACCCAGCTGGGGAATCGAACCCCCGACCTCCCAATATGAGGGCAGACACTCTAACCACAAGGCCACTGAGCTGGTACTTTAACTCAAAGGAGCTATAGTCAACTTTTTCTTGAAAAACGGAAGCTAAAATAAAAATAATGTCGAAAATATTTAATTAAAAAAAAGCTTCATATGTTTCTATTCAAAAATGACCACAAAAAGCGTAAAATAATGATAAAATAATCATTTTGGCCATTGTCAGGCTGACACTTTGTTTACATCCTAGTCTATTCACTAGAATTCCACCACTGGCTTTTAGTTCCTGAGCTTCTTGTAAAAGACGGCTGCGATGCACAGGGCAACGACGCACATGAAGGCCAAAACGCCTACAGCAGCAGCGAGCCCGGTGGACGAGTTCTCGTGTGTAGTTTTAGGCTTTCCTGCAGTGAGGAGGTTCTCTTGGGTGACGATCTCTGGGGAGGTGATGGTGTGCCGGTGCGACAGGTCATCGTCCTCCTCCTCCTGCGTGCTTCTCCTCCTCCTGCCGTTGCACTGCATGAAGGTGCTGCAGGTGCTGACCTCACACAGCCGGGTGATGCAGTGCAGGTAGTAGGTGGAGACGGTCTGGTTCTGCTGCTCCATGAAGCGGAAGGCCGGGAAGGAGAAACGGGCGCTCTGGCTGACGCCGTTCTGGATCACGGTGGTGAGCTGGTCGCCGGCGCCGCAGGGCATGATCAGGTTGAAGAAGCTGGAGTTGCTGGGGAGCTGCGAGACGGAGGCGTAGCAGCGGTCCAGCAGCACGTTGTACTGATCCGTCAGGTTGGTGGCCTTCACCTCCACGTAGATCCTGGTCCTTTTTTTATTATTTTATTAGAAAAAAATGGAGAACAGTACAAGTATAGTCAATACATATAGAAATGTAGTACAGTACGAGTACAGTTAAACACCCTGCCTGAAAGGAACATCCCACATAAGACCTCTTACGGTCTTTTTTACGTTGGAAGTGCTTGGTAATTAATTCATGGACATAACAAATAGCGAGCAAAGAAAACATTCAGTAATATTGCAGTTATAAAAATGGTGAGTTTTCAGGGCAGTTTTGAAGGATGCCATTAAGCTACAGTACATATTTTAAGGGAGGTAGTCAAGGAACTCCACACCTGGGTGGCAGTGTTGTCTAAGGAGAATTTACCTGAGCTCGATGCCGTCCTGTGGTATCACCAGGGGCCTGTTGTAGTGCTCGTCACTGAACAGCTCTATACGCAGGGTGCTGATGAAGCTGCCGTTCTTGTCCCTCACTGCGATAGAGGAGGCTGACACGTCGATCTGGGTGTTGTTGATCAGGTACTCTAAGGGGTAGGCGCAGGAGTAGTAGTACTTCAGCTCTGGTCTGTAGGTGACTGTCCCCGTGGTGGGATCAGAGGCTCGCAAGACGCCACTGACGTTGACGGTCTGGATGTTGGAGAAGTCCGAGAACACGCCCGTGCCGGGGGCGCTGGTGGTCCTGAAGATGCTGCCACAGGCGTGGGTGTTGTTCAAGGGGAAGCTGAAATACAACACGGGTGGACATCCGTACAGGGTCCCCTTGCAGGCTGGGTCTGAGAGGTGGTTCAGGATCATCAGTGTCTCGTTGTAGCCGCTATAGACGATGGGCAAGATTTGGATTGCCACACTGATGGAGTCGGTGCCACATGTCACGTTGAGGTCAGTGCTTAATGGAGGCCTCAAGAATGGTAAAGCGGCCGGATGTAATGGCCCACTGGTATGTAAAGCGGCCGGTCGGGCCGGATATAATGGCCCACTGGTATTAGCACGTATCGATGGTATTGGGGGAAAACAAAGCAAATAACGAGCCAGTATAGTCTCATCAAATTGATGACTGCTTCCTATGACGGCAGCGACGATTAAAAAAAAGTGACAATTCATCTTGGCTCTATAAGCAGTGGTCCGCTCCGGTGTCTGGAATCTCTGGATAGCTTGTGTTAGTCGGCTCTGATTGCTAACGCAGGTTGATGCTGGTTGATGGGTGTTCAGGAGTCTTTTATAGTTCTGTCTCTTTCACTGCGATTGGCTCAAAACAAGGTCGAAGCCCCCAGCTATATGTTAAACAATTGCATTGTATTTTAAGGAGAAGGGTGCCAGCGTTGCCAGCGTGGAATCACACCCTCGGGCATCATCCTGAAATCCGGAGCATATTGTCGTCAGTGAAGTGAAGACAATATAACAATGCAAGAAAATATAGACAATATAAAGTGGAACAACTGGAACTAAATAAATATATATATATGACCTGGGTCACAGACAGGCTGAGACCTCATGAAGTAATTTAACATGAAATACAGTAACCCATATCCCATAAGAGCCCATTCAAATCCTCCGGATAGGGAACATTCAGAAATGACCCAATAAGGATCATCTGTAGCAGACATTGATCCAATGACATTGATTATATAATGACTATATCATATATATATATATATTATAGTCATTATATAATTATGATTATATATTATATTATATAATAGTTATTGCATTTGCTTTAGTTTTTGTCTCCACCAGCCGAAGGCATGGGGGAGAGTATGTTTTCCCCTTCGTGTGTCCGTGAGTCCGTGCGTGCGTGCGTCCGTCCGTGCGTCTGTGTGTCCTCGCAGTTTGTGTGCACCTAATCTCAGTCGCCGTTGGCCCGGTCGCTGCCAAAGTGAGCACACACATTCCCTGGATGCCAATCTAGAACCTCTGCCCTAATCTTTTCAAATGGGCCTTTTCTAGCGCCACCTAGTGGCCGATGTTCGCGAAACACATTTTTGTGCACTACTCTTACAGATTTTGTCCAAAAATCCTACAAATCGGTAGGCAGTATCTCGACAGTCATTTGATCGACACAGATCTGTCCGATTTTGCATATTCCATTCTGATTGGCTAAGATCGGCTTCCAAAGTTTGTAGGATTGAGCCGTTTTGAACAAATTGCCTCAAATCCCAAACGCAAAGTGCAATTATCATGAAATCGCACACACACGTTCCCACTAGGTCAAGGAAGAAATGCCACTTCACATTTTTGAAATCAGCCTCATGGTGGTGCTATAACAGGCCAATTTGTGGTTTTACCTATAACTCCACCGATCAGTTTCAAACTTTGTAGGCGCACTCCCTAGAGGCTAAGGAAAAACCCTTTCCCTGCATTTTTCACATCAGCCTTTTATAGCGCCACCAGGAGGCCGACTTATGTAAAACACAATTTTTCCTATTATTCCTTGAGATGTTCTCCAAAAATCATGCAAATCGGTACACAGTATCTCTATAGTCATGTGATCATGTCCGATCCGTCTGATATTTCATATTCCATCCTAATCGGCTAATATTGGCTTCCAAAGTTTGCAGGATTGCTCCGTTTTTGAACAAAATACCTCAAATCATCAACGCAGCTTGCGATTAGTGTGAAATTTGCCACACATATTCCCACTAGGTCAAGGAAAAAATGCTACCTTTTTCACATTGGCCTGTTATAGCGCCACCAGCAGGTAGACTTTAGCAAAATACATTTTTGGAACACAATGTTTCAAATCATGCATGCAGCGTCCGATTGCCATGAAAGGTCTAAGGTGAAGAACATATGCCACCCTTTTTACATTGGCCTATTATACAGTAGCACCACCAGGACGCACGGCCTGGTGGAAACCTGTGCTCGGAAGAGCACTGCTTCTAGAATTCAGAATAAGGTACTATACAGTTAACTACTTGCACGCAATTCTGACCTCAGTCTCTCTGACCCATTTAGACCTGATCACAAATCTTTGTCACTTTGGATTTGAACCACTTTAACCATTATGTTATGCTTTAACTATTTGAATTTGAATATTTTTACCCAATTCTATGTCTTCTAAATCCTTCTTCTAAATCAGTGGTTGTCAAACTTTTTCATGTCAAGAACCCCCAATATGACATGTATTTGGCCGCAGACCCCGTCTCAAAACATGTTGTTCCAGGGACCCCCTCAGAAACAAATATTTGAGTTACAAATGTTCACTTTTAAAAAGATATATTCAAAGATTAAAAAAAAAAAGAAAAATGCAGATCTAGAAGTTCACAGCGAGGCCCTCACTCGGTGCCGCTCTGTGAGCTTGTAGATCTGCTGTCAATAGTTGAAGCGTTAACTAATTCTAACGTCAGCCTCTTAACCAGGGTCCACTAGGGCAGTGGATCTCAACCTGTGGGTCGGGACCCCCAGGGGTTTGCCAAATTATTTTGGTGGGTCCCCAGATGTTTAGCTAAATGTTAACATTGTTTTTTCACTCAACAGTAAACAAACCAACTTAACGTTTTAAGCGTAGAGGGTATCTGCAGATTTCTAAAGTGACGATTTGAGGACTTTTTTAATACCTCTAAAATGACCAATTAAACGTTGGACAAATTGTCAAATACGGTATTAGAGGCATACATTTTGAAAATAGCAGATCTACATGCTCACAACGTTGTGAGCATGTAGATCTGCTATTTTCACAATAGAACCGTGTTATACAAAATGTAATGCCTCAACTCTTAGTGCTCGTCAGGATGGGGGGGTCCCCAGTTAGAATATGATTATTTTGGGGGTCGCAGCCTGAAAAGGTTGAGAACCACTGCTCTATACTAGTACTATACTAAGTCCACTATTGTCTCACCCTCTGACACAAAACCTCTTTGCAGATTATATTGTTTTGTTGTATTGTTTCTGACAGCACTTTGGTGGGCTACAGTTGTTTTTAAAACTCATTTAGTGCCACCCCTTTCACCACTAGAGGGCGCCCAGTGGCCAGAGAAAATCCCATAGAGATATGCTGGTATATGCAGAAGCCCTGCAGCCATGACTTGCCTGAACACTTTCCTTTGTGCATGACTGCATGTACAGGAAGAGGATGAAGTTAGCTTGAAGTTAGCTATTGGCTACCAAGCATTTTAGAAGCCTTATTTTCGTCAACTTAGCCATGATTAAACCTTGCACACCTCATGCATGGGAAAAAAACAGAGAAGAATGAGCTCTGAAAAATCCAATGCAATCCTGGATTGCATTGGAGTGGATTTGTGCAGTTTGTTCACAGCTTTCAAACAAAAAAATCCGATTGGAAATCCGTTCAGGCATTCTTGAGATAATCGCCCTTATGTTTTACATGTAATGTAAACAAAAATGGCTGCCCTGTATGTTAGATGGGGTTGTATGGGGGTGGAACATGCAAAATCGCGATTGAAATCATGTTCACCAGATTTGATGGGGTCCAAAAAAATAAATAAAAAATTCAAAAAAAAAAATTTCAAAAAAAAAAAAAAAAAAATTTTTTTTTTTTTTTTTTTTTTTATATCCCGAACTTGTTCGGGATAGGCACCCTGTGATACGATCATATATCCCGAACTAATTCGGGATAGGCACTCAATGAGTTAAGTGTGCTAAATAAAAAAAGTTTGTTCGATTGATTAATTGATTGATAGGAGGCAAGTGTCATTCCTCTATGATATTCCAATCAAAGAATATATTTTTCTTTCTTACTATTGGCTCTATACTGTACATTACCATTCACACTGACACAGTTGATCAGGAGAAGGGTGCAGGCGTGGAATCACACCCTCTGGGCAACAACCTGAAATCCGAAGCATATTGTCTTCAGAAACTGGAACTAAATAAGGATATCTATGACCAGGATCACAGACAGGCTGAGACCTTGTGAAGTACAGTAACCCATATCCCATAAGATCCCATTCAAATCCTCCGGATAGGGAACATCCAGAAATGAAGCAATAAGGATCATCTGTAGCAGACATTGACCCAATGACATTAATTATATAATGACTATATAATATATATTATATAGTCATTATATAATTTATATATTATATTATATAATAGTTCTGGCATTCGGCTTTAGTCATTTTTTTCCATTTCCCCATTCAACACTAGAGAAGAGAAGAGAAACTAATTAAATCTAAACTGTTTGGAAATTAAACCGTGTTTGGCATTAGGAAATGGTTATTATGACACGCCTTAAAAGACATTACGGTACAGAGAATTCAATTCAGAATAAGGTATTATACAGTTAATTACTTGGACGCATTTCTAACCTCAGTCTGTCTGACCCATTTAACCTGATCGCAAATCTTTGTCACTTTGGATTTGAACCACTTTAACCATTATGTTATGCTTTATCTAAAAAAAAAAAATAGAAGATCTAGAAGCTCACAACGTTTTAAGCGTAGAGGGTATCTGCAGATTTCTAAAGTGACAATTTGAGGACATAAATACCTCTAAAATGACCAATTAAACTTTGGCCAAATTGTCAAATACGGTATTAGAGGCAGAAATTGTGAAAATAGCAGATCTACATGCTCACGTTGTGAGCATGTAGATCTGCTATTTTCACAATAGAACTGTGTTATACAAAATGTAATGCCTCAACTCTTAGTGCTCGTCAGGATGGGGGGGTCCCAGTTAGAATATGATTATTTTGGGGGTCGCAGCCTGAAAAGGTTGAGAACCACTGCTCTATACTATAAGTCCACTATTGTCTCACCCTCTGCACAAAACCTCTTTGCAGATTATAGTGTTTTGTTGTATTGTTTCTGACAGCACTACAGTTGTTTTTAAGTGTGCTAAATAAATAAAGTTTGATCAATTGATTAATTGATTGATAGGAGAAAAATAGGTCCCATCCTCTTTTACAGTACACTTTAAGACATTATAAGACATAATAAGACAGAATAAAGCCATAATAAGAAATAATGTGTTGGTAATTAGAGATAATATATTTTATTAGACAGAAACAAAGACAGAATAGTAGAAAGAGTGAATACATTCTCTGGCACCTTCACCTGCCGCGGAACTGTGCGGTGGTGGCTGAGACAGAATAGCAGAAAGCGAATACATTATCTGGCACCGGCATCGCTGGTAACTGCCGCGGCAGCCACCACCGCACGGACGGGCAGTTTACCGCTACGGGACCTGCCGGTCCATGCGGCGGCCGCCGGTCCTACTGGCGGGACTGCTGGTCCTATCGCCGGCGATGCAGTGCGACTGCTGGTCGAACTAGCGGTCGTGCGGCAGTGTCTGCCGCTGCAGTTCCGCGGCAGGTGACGGTGCCAGAGAATGTATTTGCTCTTTCTACTATTCTGTCTTTGTTTTTGTCTAATAAAATATATTAGCTCTAATTACCAACACATTATTTCTTATTATGGCTTTATTCTGTCTTATTATGTCTTATTAGATAGATTTTAGATAGAAAACTTTATTATAGTGTCACTCCTCAGACCATACAATTTAAAAACGAGCAGCATATTTCATATAATAGTTTGAGGACCACTCACTTGGAGTTGTGAGACACCTTTCAGTTGACATAAGTTAAAAAACGTACATTAAAGTACCAACATGTAAAAAACAGTTACACATTTAAAAACAAAAGAATCAAACATAGAAATAAAATACAAATACACAAAAAAAAAGCATAATAAACAGTGGGGCAGTTTATGAACCGGTACTGAGAAAAGCTAATCTTCTTTTTAAGATGAGATGGCAGGCTTTGGCACATTCGGTTACACAGTGTTTACCAGCTAAAATTATATTCAGTTTATTTTCATCATCCTGCTCATTAAAAAGTTCAACCTCTTGTGATAATGAACGGAAAAGTTCGGAACGAATGTCCTTATAAAGGTCACAGTGTAATAGGACATGGGCCTCAGATTCAATTGAACCACTACTGCATAGTGTACAAAAACGGCTATCTGCTGGGGTGTTTGTATATCTGCCTGTTTCCAAGGCTAAAGGAGCCACTCCACATCTGAACTTAGCAAAAGCGCTCCTCTGCTGCCTGGACATAATACTTTGTAAATACGATTCAGTTTCAAATTTGTTCTTAAAGCCACAGTAGGTACGCAGTTTATTTCCTTCTGGCTTATTTATTAGCTGAAGCCACTTCTCCTCATCTGCCACTGCAACAGCCTGATCAAGGCACTTTATATCACTTCTTGTGAGTACAGTGTCTGTGTTGGCAAGATGAGGTAAGTGCAGCGAGCCAATGAACGTTCTAACAGTATGAGCATAGTTCTTCACATTTCTAGTCTGGTCCACCCACACAAATACACGTTTACAAAGTCTGGTGTCCGGCATACTACACAGCCGCTGCCAGTTTTTAAAGATACAGGACCACTGGTTTTGCCATGGCGTTTTCCACCCCATGTCGCCCTGTATCCGCGGCATTAGGAGTATATTTACCCACACCTAGATAGAAACGACATGCCCTATTAAAGACAGCATTGATACATGAGTAGCTCTCTATTATGTCTTAAAGTGTACTGTAAAAGAGGATGGGACCGAAAAATATAGTCTTTGATTGGAATATCATAGAGGAATGAAAATTCCTCTATGATATTCCAATCAAAGAATATATTTTTCTTTCTTACTATTGGCTCTATACTGTACATTCCCATTCACACTGACACAGTTGATCAGGAGAAGGGTGCCAGCGTGGAATCACACCCTCGGGGCAACAACCTGAAATCCGAAGCATATTGTCTTCAGAAACTCGAACTAAATAAAGATATATATGACCAGGATCACAGACAGGCTGAGACCTTGTGAAGTAATTAAACATGAAATACAGTAACCCATATCCCATAAGAGCCCATTCAAATCCTCCGGATAGGGAACATCCAGAAATGACCCAATAAGGATCATCTGTAGCAGACATTGACCAAAATGACATTAATTATATAATGACTATATAATATATTATATAGTCATTATATAATTTATATATTATATTGTATAATAGTTCTGGCATTCGGCTTTATTTGTTTTTTTTCATGTCCCCATTCAACACTAGAGAAGAGAAGAGAAACAAATTAAATCTAAACTATTTGGAAATTCAACCGTGTTTGGCATTTGGAAATGGTTATTATGACACGCCTTAAAAGACATTACAGTACAGAGAGTTCAATTCACAATAAGGTATTATACAGTTAATTACTTGAACCCAATTCTAACCTCAGTCTCTCTGACCCATTTAGACCTGATCGCAAATCTTTGTCACTTTGGATTTGAACCACTTTAACCATTATGTTATGCTTTATCTATAAAAAAAATAGAAGATCTACAAGCTCACAACGTTTTAAGCGTAGAGGGTATCTGCAGATTTCTAAAGTGACAGTTTGAGGACATAAATACCTCTAAAATGACCAATTAAACGTTGGACAAATTGTCAAATACGGTATTAGAGGCATACATTTTGAAAATAGCAGATCTACATGCTCACAATGTTGTGAGCATGTAGATCTGCTATTTTCACAATAGAACTGTGTTATACAAAATGTAATGCCTCAACTCTTAGTGCTCGTCAGGATGGGGGGTCCCCAGTTAGAATATGATTATTTCGGGGGTCGCAGCCTGAAAAGGTTGAGAACCACTGCTCTATACTAGTACTATACTAAGTCCACTATTGTCTCACCCTCTGCACAAAACCTCTTTGCAGATTATATTGTTTTGTTGTATTGTTTCTGACAGCACTACAGTTGTTTTTAAGTGTGCTAAATAAAAAAGGTTTGATCGATTGATTCATTGATTGATAGGAGGCAATTGTCATTCCTCTATGATATTCCAATCAAAGAATATATTTTTCTTTCTTACTATTGGCTCTATACTGTACATTTCCCATTCACACTGACCCAGTTGATCAGGAGAAGGGTGCCAGCGTGGAATCACACCCTCGGGGCAACAACCTGAAATCCGAAGCATATTGTCTTCAGAAACTCGAACTAAATAAAGATATGATATGACCAGGATCACAGACAGGCTGAGACCTTGTGAAGTAATTAAACATGAAATACAGTAACCCATATCCCATAAGATCCCATTCAAATCGTCCGGATAGGGAACATCCAGAAATGACCCAATAAGGATCATCTGTAGCAGACATTGACCAAATGACATTAATTACATAATGACTATATAATATACTGTATATGATATAGTCATTATATAATTTATATATTATATTATATAATAGTTCTTGCATTCGCTTTAGTTTATTTTTTTTTCCATGTCCCCATTCATCACTAGAGAAGAGAAGAGATTTGGAAATTCAACCGTGTTTGGCATTTGGAAATGGTTATTATGACACGCCTTAAAAGACATTACAGTACAGAGAGTTCAATTCAGAATAAGGTATTATACAGTTAATTACTTGGAAGCAATTCTAACCTCAGTCTCTCTGACCCATTTAACCTGATCGCAAATCTTTGTCACTTTGGATTTGAACCACTTTAACCATTATGTTATGCTTTATCTAAAAAAAAAAAATAGAAGATCTAGAAGCTCACAACGTTTTAAGCATAGAGGGTATCTGCAGATTTCTAAAGTGACAATTTGAGGACATAAATACCTCTAAAATGACCAATTAAACTTTGGCCAAATTGTCAAATACGGTATTAGAGGCAGAAATTGTGAAAATAGCAGATCTACATGCTCACGTTGTGAGCATGTAGATCTGCTATTTTCACAATAGAACTGTGTTATACAAAATGTAATGCCTCAACTCTTAGTGCTCGTCAGGATGGGGGGGTCCCCAGTTAGAATATGATTATTTTGGGGGTCGCAGCCTGAAAAGGTTGAGAACCACTGCTCTATACTATAAGTCCACTATTGTCTCACCCTCTGCACAAAACCTCTTTGCAGATTATAGTGTTTTGTTGTATTGTTTCTGACAGCACTACAGTTGTTTTTAAGTCTGCTAAATAAATAAAGTTTGATCAATTGATTAATTGATTGATAGGAGAAAAATAGGTCCCATCCTCTTTTACAGTACACTTTAAGACATTATAAGACATAATAAGACAGAATAAAGCCATAATAAGAAATAATGTGTTGGTAATTAGAGCTAATATATTTTATTAGACAGAAACAAAGACAGAATAGTAGAAAGAGCGAATACATTCTCTGGCACCGTCACCTGCCGTGGAACTGTGCGGTGGTGGCTGAGACAGAATAGCAGAAAGCGAATACATTATCTGGCACCGGCATCGCTGGTAACTGCCGCGGCAGCCACCACCGCACGGACGGGCAGTTTACCGCTACGGGACCTGCCGGTCCATGCGGCGGCCGCCGGTCCTACTGGCGGGACTGCTGGTCCTATCGCCGGCGATGCAGTGCGACTGCTGGTCGAACTAGCGGTCGTGCGGCAGTGTCTGCCGCTGCAGTTCCGCGGCAGGTGACGGTGCCAGAGAATGTATTCGCTCTTTCTACTATTCTGTCTTTGTTTTTGTCTAATAAAATATATTAGCTCTAATTACCAACACATTATTTCTTATTATGGCTTTATTCTGTCTTATTATGTCTTATTAGATAGATTTTAGATAGAAAACTTTATTATAGTGTCACTCCTCAGACCATACAATT
The DNA here is from genome assembly GCF_963921795.1 of Nannobrachium achirus. Taxonomy (NCBI): domain Eukaryota; kingdom Metazoa; phylum Chordata; class Actinopteri; order Myctophiformes; family Myctophidae; genus Nannobrachium; species Nannobrachium achirus. Next base: position 6,983,005 of record NC_137830.1, read on the forward strand.
TAAAAACGAGCAGCATATTTCATATAATAGTTTGAGGACCACTCACTTGGAGTTGTGAGACACCTTTCAGTTGACATAAGTTAAAAAACGTACATTAAAGTACCAACATGTAAAAAACAGTTACACATTTAAAAACAAAAGAATCAGACAATACAAAAATAGAAATAAAATACAAATACACACAAACAAAAGCATAATAAACAGTGGGGCAGTTTATGAACCGGTACTGAGAAAAGCTAATCTTCTTTTTAAGATGAGATGGCAGGCTTTGGCACATTCGGTTACACAGTGTTTACCAGCTAAAATTATATTCAGTTTATTTTCATCATCCTGCTCATTAAAAAGTTCAACCTCTTGTGATACTGAACGGAAAAGTTCGGAACGAATGTCCTTATAAAGGTCACAGTGTAATAGGACATGGGCCTCAGATTCAATTGAACCACTACTGCATAGTGTACAAAAACGGCTATCTGCTGGGGTGTTTGTATATCTGCCTGTTTCCAAGGCTAAAGGAGCCACTCCACATCTGAACTTAGCAAAAGCGCTCCTGTGCTGCCTGGACATAATACTTTGTAAATACGATTCAGTTTCAAATTTGTTCTTAAAGCAACAGTAGGTACGCAGTTTATTTCCTTCTGGCTTATTTATTAGCTGAAGCCACTTCTCCTCATCTGCCACTGCAACAGCCTGATCCAGGCACTTTATATCACTTCTTGTGAGTACAGTGTCTGTGTTGGCAAGATGAGGTAAGTGCAGCGAGCCAATGAACGTTCTAACAGTATGAGCATAGTTCTTCACATTTCTAGTCTGGTCCACCCACACAAATACACGTTTACAAAGTCTGGTGTCCGGCATACTACACAGCCGCTGCCAGTTTTTAAAGATACAGGACCACTGGTTTTGCCATGGCGTTTTCCACCCCATGTCGCCCTGTATAGCGGCATTAGGAGTATATTTACCCACACCTAGATAGAAACGACATGCCCTATTAAAGACAGCATTGATACATGAGTAGCTCTCTATTATGTCTTAAAGTGTACTGTAAAAGAGGATGGGACCGAAAAATATAGTCTTTGATTGGAATATCATAGAGGAATGAAAATTCCTCTATGATATTCCAATCAAAGAATATATTTTTCTTTCTTACTATTGGCTCTATACTGTACATTCCCATTCACACTGACACAGTTGATCAGGAGAAGGGTGCCAGCGTGGAATCACACCCTCGGGGCAACAACCTGAAATCCGAAGCATATTGTCTTCAGAAACTCGAACTAAATAAAGATATATATGACCAGGATCACAGACAGGCTGAGACCTTGTGAAGTAATTAAACATGAAATACAGTAACCCATATCCCATAAGAGCCCATTCAAATCCTCCGGATAGGGAACATCCAGAAATGACCCAATAAGGATCATCTGTAGCAGACATTGACCAAAATGACATTAATTATATAATGACTATATAATATATTATATAGTCATTCATTATATAATTTATATATTATATTGTATAATAGTTCTGGCATTCGGCTTTATTTGTTTTTTTCCATTTCCCCATTCAACACTAAAGAAGTGAAGAGAAACTAATTAAATCTAAACTGTTTGGAAATTAAACCGTGTTTGGCATTAGGAAATGGTTATTATGACACGCCTTAAAAGACATTACAGTACAGAGAATTCAATTCAGAATAAGGTATTATACAGTTAATTACTTGGACGCATTTCTAACCTCAGTTTGTCTGACCCATTTAACCTGATCGCAAATCTTTGTCACTTTGGATTTGAACCACTTTAACCATTATGTTATGCTTTATCTAAAAAAAAGAAATAGAAGATCTACAAGCTCACAGCGCGGCACTGCTATTTTTAAAGTTGCGAACATGTGTGCAAGTATTTGAATATTTTTACCCGATTCCATAAATGTCTTCTAAATCCTCCTTAAAATCAGTTGCATCTCTCTCTCAACTAAGGGGTCCTTGGCCTGAAAACGTCTGTATTAGTCCATGGGCCAGACGGGATGTCGGTACCACTCAGGTCGCAGTTACAGTACTATCACCAGTAAGACTCCCTAATCGGGAGATAAGCGACCGTAGGTCACTTATCTCCACAAATAGGGCAAACATTTTTTATTCCAAAAACTTCCTGATCCATGTTGATGACATGAGTGTAGACATACTGTGTAGTGATTTTCGTGATTTGAGGGCCAAAACTGTAGGAGCAGTGGCCAAAAATGTGTTTTAAAAATCGGCCTGTAGGTGGCGCTAGAAGAGGGCCATGTGAGAAATGAGGGGTGGGGTGTCCGCGTTGCCTTGGCGGACGAATAGGTACTGGCCCCGGCTCTCCCGGACGCTCCTAGCCCGAGTTACGGCATTTTATGTGAGCTGCAGTGGCAGGGGGTCCTCCACTGGGGGCGCCACCACTTTTGCATCCGTTCTGGAGCACCAGGAGTGGGTGGTCCCCAGGAATTCCCCGTGAGCAGCTCCGTTGGGGTGGTCATTTGTTAATTTTTGCACATGTGCTCATTTTTTACACTTGGGGGTCCCCGAGGGAGCTGGGGGTCCCTGGAGCTCCGGGGGTCCTTGGAGGTTGTAGTTTCGCAGGTAAGGAGTGTGTGTGCAAAATCTGGCATGGATCGGGGCAACGGTTGCGTAGATATGAGCAGGGCAAAAGTGTGACGTGTGACGTGTGTGACGGACAGACGGACACCTGGTGGAGCTTTCTGTAGTAAGTGCGACCTACGGTCGCAAAAACCTCGACCAGCTGTCCGTCAGTCCGTCAGTCAGTCTGTCTGTCACATGTCACACTTTTGCCCTGCTCATATCTCCGCAACCGTTGCCCCGATCCATGCCAAATTTTGCACACACACTCTTTGGCTGGCAAACCACAACCCATCAATTTTCACATGACCCTCTTCTAGCGCCACCATGAGGCAGATTCTTGCAAAACACATTTTTGGATACTGCTCCTACAAATTTTGATCTAAAATCACACAACTCGGTACACACTTGCTCTACACTCATGTCATCAACATGGATCTGTCCCATATAGCGCCACCATCGGGCCGATTTTTTTCAAACACATTTTTGGACACTTCTACAGATTTTGCCCTAAAATCACGCAAATCGGTACACAGTATGTCTACACTCATGTCATTACCATGGATCTGTCCCATATAGTGCCACCATCGGGCCGATATTTGAAAACACATTTTTGGACACTGCTCCCACAGATTTTGCCCTAAAATCACACAAATCAGTACACATTATGTCTACACTCATGTCTGCCACTTACAGCCCTCTTTGTGTATACATGTGACCTGATGGTCGCTTTTCTCCCGATTAGGGAGTCTTACTGGTGATTTTTGAGAAACTCTATTGCATGTCTGACTGTCATTAGCGGTGTTAATGTTGCCGACTAACACTAAAAGACTACAAGATTTTGATATTTTGTCGATAAGACTAGACTAGACTAAAACAATTTCAGAAGACTAAGACCAAGACTAATACTACCAGGAAAAAAGCATTTCTTCGACTCAGACCTTATCGCCAGGGTTGGCTTATAGCAGCTGTCGGTAGGACCATATATGGATTCTGTTAGTGTGGATCTCCTAACAGGGCATCATCTGGGATACAATCCCTTTTATGCCCATATATGGAGATCCCTAACAGAATCCCTTTCATGCCCATATATGGAGATCCCTAACAGAATCCCTTTTATGCCCATATATGGAGATCCCTAACAGCATCCCTTTTATGCCCATATATGGAGATCACTAACAGCTAACAGAATCCCTTTTATGCCCATATATGGAGATCCCAAACAGAATCCCTTTTATGCCCATATATGGAGATCCCTAACAGAATCCCTTTTATGCCCATATATGGAGATCCCTAACAGAATTCCTTTTATGCCCATATATGGAGATCCCTAACAGAATCCCTTTTATGCCCATATATGGAGATCCTAACAGAATCCCTTGTATGCCCATATATGGAGATCCCTAACAGAATCCCTTTTATGCCCATATATGGAGATCCCTAACAGAATCCCGTTTATGCCCATATATTATGGAGAAATCCCTGCTCTGAGTATCTGACATCAGTGTGATGTCACCTGTTTATGCCCATATATGGAGATCCCTGCTCTGCGTATCTGGTTGCTATGGTAAACAGTAGGTTGCTAGGGTAAAAAACATGGTTGCTATGGTAAACAGTTGGTTGCTAGGGTAAACAGTTGGTTGCTAAGGTAAAACCATGGTTGCTAAGGTGGTTGCTAACGTACACTAACAAACCAGCAACAACAGACTGTTGCCACAGCAACGTACACAAAGGTTTGTGTACACATGTGGTGTGATGTCATACTGATGCGGAGATATGAGCAGGGCAAAGGTGTGACGTGTGACGGACGGACGGCCGGTGGAGGTTTTCATAGTAAACTGCTCCCTGACGGTCGCAATTATGTGTGTTATTCAAAAGACTAAATCTAAATGTGTATGATAGACCTTCCTGAATAACAGCTAAATTAGTGTTATCAGCTGCTAACGTTAACATCCAGCCACAGAACCAAAAGAAAATGCTTTAGGTGAAAAACATGTATGCTTTAGGCGAAGAATTAGGGGAAAAATAGTGCTCTTAAAGGACCTACACCATGAATTTTCACTTTATCTATTTTAAAACCTTTTTTTGGGGTCCCACTGGCACCTTCTATCCTCACAAAGTCCTATTTCTGACCATTGTGTCTTTCTCTGTTTTTTGGAAGGCAGAGTTGAAAAGCTTTCCACGGGTTCTCAGAACAGTGCTGTTCTGAGAGTTGACGCATCCTTCTTTTATTCTATCAACATTTTTGCTATCAACATGTCCAAGGAGAAGTCTAACGTTCCTGGATCGCACTATAAATGTGACGTTATAGACTGCGAGGACCCAGACTTCGTCCCTTCTATCAAGGAAACAAAAGACTATTTTTAATGGGGATGGTCCTGTGGCTGTGAAGAAAACCCTACCATTTGATTTTGGACAGTTACGAAACCCTAGCCCAGATCAAGCTTGGCTTTGCCTTTGCCACAAACCACAAACCAGCCCCGGCCCGCGCCTCCGGGGCTCGCCGGAGCTCGCCCCGGAGCTCCGGAGGCGCGGGCCGGGTGGGTGCGGAGCTCCGGAGCCCGACGGAGGTGCACCGTCTCGGGCTGCTCGAGCAGGGCGAGCCCCCGGAGCTCGCGGTCAAAAAGTTTGGGAACCACTGTTCTATACTAGGCTATGATGTCCTTGGTTCATTATCGCCAAAATAAACATTGTTCTACCGTGACTGATACGTAGTATGCAGTGAAGAATATAGCCTACAATCAGCGATTCTGAACGTCGACTTTACTATGAAATGGATGCTTCCCTCTGTTTCCCAAACACTGGGTCGGGACCCATTTGTGAGTTGCGGAGACAGTTTTATGGTTTATTTCATACATTTCATCTATGTTATATTTCATACATTTTTATACATTATACATAAATACAATGCGGGTGGGGTTGATTGTCTAATGTAGATTAACTTTCTGTAATGTCTGGTCTAGCAACGGTCGCCCTGTGTCATTTGACAGTAGGCCTATAACATACAACATAGGCCTACAGTAGGCTATAATCAGAGCTGCAACATTATCCTATTTTTGTATTGGCCCAAAATTAACATTATTTGTTGTCAACGTGGGGTCCGGGGAGGAGTGGAGAGGAGGGGAGGGGGGGAGGGGGAGGGGTGGAAAAACCCCACTAGATGCGCCCCTGAGCAAACAGAGGCCGTTTTGGTATTGCAGCTGGAGAGCCTCATTATAGCAGAGCTAGAAGAAACAAAAGAAATGGTCAGAGTGTTTGTTGAGGGTTAAAACCTGTCTAAAGCCCTTTGCACACAGGACAGTTGCGTTTTTTTCGTTTGCGGCATGAATAAAACGCTTTGGATTTGGTGTGCAAGGCTGTGCGGAATCAGCGCTGCGGATCCAAAAAGGAGTCATAAAAGGAGTGATGAGTTTTTTACCGCATGCGACAAGACGCACGAATCGAACTGGGTTCGATCGAGAAAAAAACGCACGGCGGCAGCCACTCGTCGCACGGCTAATTCGGAGCCGGTGTGCATGAGGTCATAGAGAATCATTGATTTCTTTTCAAAAAATGATATTGTCCATTTTATCCGTGTTGTTAAACGCGCCTGTGTGCAAAGGGCTTAAGACTCAATTTTGAGCATATATTTATACAAAAAATAGAGTTTTAAAAGCATGGTGTAGGTCCTTTAATGGTTTGAAGAGCTCCAGGATATTTATACTGTACATCATACATATTCACAAAAGGGCTTGAATAAAGCTCAACGTGTCCCCTTAAAAATGATACCAAACATATAATATAAAACATTGCAATATGTCCTGAACATGAGCCAATACCAAGATATTCACATGTGTCTAAAATGACATTTTTCAATGGAGCAAAATCACAACTAGAATTTGGGGTCTTGACCCAATGACTAATAGTTCTGATCATGATGATTGATTGACTGAAACCTTGGGAGGCCCACTTTGTGAGAAATAGACAATGCAGTATTGAGAGTATTGATTATATTTAACTAGTAAGACGCCTCAGGGCGACATGCGACCTCACCCCAAAGGGTGAGGTCGCGCCATTTCTTGGCTATCTGGCCAGTGATGTATATCGGACCAGTTACCCATATATGGAGACCCCTGCATGATAGTCAACAATGTGATGTCAGAAGATGCCCATATACGTGCTTTACCAAATATGGGCGTTCCCAGTTATGCACTTAATATCGTTGACATCGGGACAGGGATCTCCATATATGGGCATAAAACGGACAAGGACGTAATTCAATTGCAAGTTTGACTCGTAATGACATCAGCGATCTCCATATATGGGCATAAAAGGGACAGCAAGCCAGAGCGTGATGTCAGAGCGGCAAACCCATTCTGTTAAGAGTGGTTCCCCTGACATCACAGTGACATCAGACAAATCATGATGTCAGAGCGACAAACCCATAGAACCACAGACAAACCCATAGAACCACAGACAAACCCATAGAACCACAGTGTCAGGCGTGACTATTTCTAGGCTAAAACCTCCTATATGCATGTTGTCGACTGCAGATAGGAGGTTTTTACGTAGAAATTGTAGATAGGAGGCTTTGGTGTTGAACACACATTTCTCTTTTTTTTTTTTTTTCATTTTCCCAAAGAAGTGAATTTTTCAGATAGGAGGTTTTGCATTTTGGCCATCGATATGTAGTCTGCCATGTGCCACATTTCAGTTTCAAACAGTTAACAGTCTAAATGGAACGGGTATTTCTTACATTGATGCTCCTACATATTAGCATGCAAGCACCAGTTAAAGTTACTTTCCATCCCTCATATACTGTGTGCACAGTGCACATCCCATAACCCACACACTGCACATCATTTCGGAGCTCATATCTTTGAACGGGTAAGGGCTATGTCTCTTAATTTGCAATGACAAACAGGACTGACATAGGAACGGCTGTATTGCCACACACAAAGGAGCAAATAAAGTCTTGTGAAACTCGACTTGTATTTATTTATTATGGGTGCTGAGTGATGATTAATTTTGAAGGCAGTATCCCACCACACCTTATCAAGTCTATTAAGCACACAGAGAATGAATATAGTAGCCTACTGGTCACATTGTGCATGGGATAAGAGAGATGCTGTAGAAAGTAACAGAGTGTGATATGAAAAGAGTACACAAGAAAACAACAGATTAATCTCCTGTCATTGGGCATGCAGTATCCTGATAAAACAGTGTATCTGTATACCGTTGTTTCCTGTCGAGATTGGCACATTTCACCCAGGTTTTTTTCATCCCGTTCACGTCAATTCTAAGATATAATCATAACAGTTGGCCTTTTTTTGTCAGCACACACTGTTATGCCCAGCCCACTATGATACAGATGAAGAGATGAAATGTAACACATATTTAGATATTTAGAATTTAGAATAGAACATACCGTGCAAGACAATGCGGTCGACAATCGGTCAATCAAATCATGTTTTAACTGACATTATACATTTTAATGACAATTCTCTATTCCTTTTTACAATATTTGCACTAAAAGGGCAAATGAGATTTGGCCTTCAGGTCAAAATCTTCCTCCGGCGCCACTAGGTCTCCATCTATCCAAGCTTCAAAATATTCCTTGTTCATTCCTGATGGATTTGACTGTGTATTAAAGACCGTCTCCATGTCAGGAACAATACCGAAGAAGACCGACTCATTATCAGGAACACTGCTGAAGAAGGATGCATTTACTTCTGGATTTATCCCACACCGTTTAAGTTCCTCCATAATTTCTTTGCTTTTCAGTACTTCTTTTTCGAACGCTTTGTTACCAGCGTCCAAGTCACAGTTTAAAGAGGACTTGGTTTTTAGGGGTGAACTACTCAGCCACCAAAAATCAGCTGCGTCGTAACGGGTAGAGTTTGAGAGACGCTTATGGTGCTGCTGGAGACCAAATACAATTTTTTGCACCAAATCTGAGTTAAATCTATCGACATGGCCCAAACCTTCACGCTTCATGGTCTGTGGGTACGTTTGTTGCATTCCCTCTAGCCTGTGGAGGCACTTCTCTGTCTCCTCTCTCATCCTGGCTGGGTTGTTGGCTATATGCGGGACAAGCCTCAGGTAGTCGCTCACTAGCAGGACAGTGGGGTAGGGTTTCCGTCCCGGCTCTTGCAAAAACAGACCCGAGATGGGTCCCGACTCCGGCACCCACTGTCCCTTCACCTCTTTGGCCAGGGTGTCGAACAGCACGGCCAGCGCCAGGGCCACCACCCCCACGCCGCCCATGGTGACCTTGCCCTCCCGGCCGAACGTGGTCCTCAGGCGTCGGGTGAAGTGGGCCAACTCGGACGGGCTCAGCGAGTTCTGCACGTCTCCGTAGCGGTCACTGAGGTGGAGCGAGGCGTTGGGCGTCATCAGCATGTCGTTGACGAGAGGGTTTGGCGCGTAGCTGGGAACGGGACAGATGTCCAGCGCCAGAGAAGACAGCTGCTGTATTTCAGATCCAGGGCAAGACATCAGTCCAAGATTTCCCATCTTTGAAGAGTGACGAATGACCAATGACAAGAGTGAAATAAACAGTCCGTTTGATGTATCCAGCAACAACGCACTTGTCTCTCGTCTCTGTCTGTCAATGATTCAGATGGTTCAGTGTATTAATGTGTCTCTTTGGGTAATGATGAACAGACTACAAACACACGTTTCCAGTAAAACACACAGGACTTTGTCAGAGTGTGTGGTGTGCCAGGCTATGTGTACTAACGTTTGCAAACGACCAGTTGAGGACAGTAACATAGATTGTTTTCATGTACAGTACTGTATATCCCACTTCAGCCCTCAAAACAAACTCGGGACGTTTCGGGGGAATTTTTCACACATTGTGTGAACACACCAAAATCACTCTGACCACTTTGAAGTGAACTGAGTTTGTTTTGCTTCTAGTCCCTGCTGTGGTTCCCTTTAATACTTTCCGTAAATTGCAGTTCTACAAGCTCACACATGACTGTTTTTAATTGTCCCCATCAGACTGCAGAGTGCAGACTGTTCTGAGACCAACGCTACTGCATCAAATAGATATACTGTATAACATCTAGTAGTCGCTCGTGGCTGTGACACTAAACATTGGCGAGGTGCGAATTTGGGGGTTATTTTGAATCGATCTATGCTTCCAGCAAAGTGGGGGAAAAATACATGAAAAAAACGTGCTACATTCCTGTGAATGGAATACATCTCATGGTGTGTAAAGTCACCGTGGTAAACCTCTGGGATTACAACTTGTGAAGCATCCATGGCACGGAGTCTTGGAGGAGTTCCAACCGGTACAGCCATTAGATCTGCCTCAAAAAGACCCCTGGATTAGCGGTGCGTCGCTGCTTCCTGCATGCAGTATGAGCCACGCCTTCTTGTTGTTGTCAAATATCAAATATTATATGTCAAATATTAGGCAGAAATTGTGAAAATAGCAGATCTACATGCTCACAACGCGAGGGCCAGGCATTGTGAGCATGTAGATCTGCTATTTTCACAATAGAACCGTGTTATACTAAATGTAATGCCTCAACTCTTAGTGCTTGTCGGGGTGGGGGGTCCCCAGTTAGAATATGATTATTTGGGGGTCACAGCCTGTTCTCAAAAGGTTGAGAACCACTGCTTTAGGTGTGTCCCCCCGACATAATGTCCAGGTGTCCTCCAGTGAGACAGAGTCCAGTAGGGAACAGATCACTGACCTGTCCATCTGTCTGTCCCTCAAGGAGTGTCCCCTGGTGAGACAGAGACAGAGTCCAGTAGGGAACAGATCACTGACCGGTCCGTCTGTCTGTCCTCTTACAGGCGTGTCCCCTGGTGAGACAGAGACAGAGTCCTCCAGGGAACAGATCCTCCATGCCCTCACCGACCTATCCAGAGGCTTCCAGGACATCGCTGACCGCTGCCTGCTTACCCTCCACCTGGAGGTCAGGTAAGGACGGACAGAGAAATCTCGCTAGTTATACATTATTTCGAGAAAAGAGTTAGGGTTAGGGTTAGGTTTTGGGGTTAGGTTTAGGCATAGTTTTACTGAGGTTAGGGTTTGGCATAGTGGTTAACATTCACCAGGTTAGCATTCACCAGCATCAGGAGGTTAGCATTTCACCGGGTCAACATTCACCCGCAGCGAACAAATGGAACGTCGAACAAATGTTATGCTGAAATATCGACACACTCCCATGATGGAAGACCCTCCATGTGTCGCAGGGACTTGCAGATAATGTTTAGAGAGGGAGGGACTGACATTTCTATTTTTAGAAATTTCTAAAAGGGCCTTTTGGTGAAAATAGCAGTCCTCTGAGCTTGGACAGGTCGTCTATTTTCGGTGCTTGACACCACACTGAACTAAGCATAATCATGTCAATACTGGAGATGTGGCGTAACGGCATGGATTTCTACACAGAGAGGGCAATTCATTCAACATAAGATGCTGCATTCAAGTTCAGAGAGTTTGGACAAGGCAATTCTCTTGAATGCTGCCTTCAGGTATGGCATGGAAAGAGGAGGCATTTGCATTTCTTTTACCATGGTAAGAACTGCATTCATGGTCTGGAGAGGGCACTGACAGCTAAAAGGGGCAGGGGCTCAAGCCCCCTTTGAAGTCTATGTGTGCCTGATGTGTCGTCATGGCATCAGGTGCAACAAAATATCCATATATGGGCGACAAAAGGGGGCATGCCCAAGTAAGGTCATGGTCAGGACCTATGACATTAAAAGGGACATTCTTGTTATTTCGTTATCATCGTCCTTGATGTTTGGTTGACAACATTTTATTTCACAAGATTTCTTGTTACTTAGGGGACAAGGACTGGCCGATAAAAAGATCTCCATACTGTATATGGGCATATCAGCATGGGCATCAGGGAACTTCATATATGGGCATAAAAGGGACAAGGGCTCTCATATATAGAGATCTCTATACAGTATATATGGGTATATCGGTTGGATTGGCGGTGCAACGTAGGTGTGAGTAATCAATAATATCGCCGTTATACAAGGAATCATAACATATTGCTTAGTTGGTTAATTTAACAAATTGAGTCAATTGAATTTAGTAAAAATAATCTATTCGGATGTATTGATTTGTTGATGTATTATAAACATTTAAACACAGAATAATCACTGAGAAAAGAAATCAATAGTCTCAGCTCTTCTCTCTCTCTCTCTCTCTCTCTCTCTCTCTCTCTCTCTCTCTCTCTCTCTCTCTCTCTCTCTGCCCATCCCTCCCTCACCTCTCTCGACCACGACGCCCCCTCGGGGATGTTGTATGTAGCTTATGCAATATTGTTTATGATTGGAGCAGAGACCCCCCAGCCCCCCCAGGCTGATGTCTGGCTATAACGCTCCACTCCATTGCCTCTCCTCTCCATCCGGCAAATTTCCCCTGATAGTGGTGCTACCCTGTTAAATGAAGCCATGAGAGAGAGAGAGAGGGAGGGAGGGAAGGGGGAGGGAGGGAGGGAGGGGATGGGATGGGATGGGATGAGGGTGGGTTTAAAGCAGGGGTCTTCAACAGGGGTTCCGGGAACCCTAGGGGGTCCTCAGAGTTACTATAGGGGGGGGGGGGATAATTATTTTAGATGAACTAATTGAACCTATTCTGAGGAGAACTTTGGCCTAAAATAGCAGATCTACAAGCGTGTTGAGAGCTTGTAGATCGGCTATTTTTTCGGCAAATAGGTTGGGTGTGGAGGTAAAAAAAAGAGCAGACCGAATTTACAAAGTATCGACAATTTAACTGATTTGTAGCCGATCCTGAGTATACTCGCGAAATATACTCGAGTGTTTATAGTGCCGATCCCGCGAATACTCGCGAAATATACTGTATATACAGTAATCGCGCATCCACGTGCACACAATAGTGATCCCTTAACATGGAAGCCAACGGTCTTTCTCATCTTTGATGTCCATTTTCTCCAAAAAACACTTTTGATGCCAAGGATGGCATTGGATTCTCGCTAAAATAGTACTGTTTACGCTTTGGACGACAACACTTCCGGGTAAATTTCAAAAGGTTGTCAAGTAGGAATTGTGAGCGCGATCTACTTCCGGCCTTCAAAATAAGAGACTGGCCGCGGACGGAGCAGGCGAACGGCAGCTTGGACTTTTAACCCGTTCATGTCTGGAGCACTACATGGGTGATTAGATGTCTGAGAAAACACATTAACATGAAGCCAACACGGACTGATGACAGTGCTGTCAAACAAGTCTATGGATCTATCTATGAAATTCATGAAAATCAGCAACACAGTTTTAAACAACATGTAGAGGGGGTCCCTGCTTCATCTGTCTCACGTTGAAGACCCCTGGTTTAAAGAAAAGACTACTGCAGTACATCTCGGAGGAAAATGTTGTACTTACATCGTAGATTGTCGAATATTATTACAAAACATACTTCAACCACTTAACCCATGATGGATGTGAACACATTTGTGTGCTTTTACCCCTCAGGCAGGGAACACATTTTTGTACAATATACAATATGTAGTAATTTTTTAATAATATTTGAAGTTTTTCAGAAAGCTTAGGTCAGGTTGGATTTTTCCAAGTGGGGCGAAGATACCGAAGCGAATGTTTGCGTCGTTCGCGCCGCCCCTTTCGGATTGTTCGCGCCACGCTCAGTCTCGCGTTGTCTTTGCATTCAGTTGGTATGTAATCTCGCCGCTCGAACCATCCAGGTTTGGACGCAGCTTCAGTCAAATGTAGGAGCAATTTGCACCGCTCAAAATGTGAGTACTTCTTCCACCACTGAGAAGGAGAGAGTCTAAAGACATCTGCTTGGAAGGATGGAAGGAAGAAAGACGGTCTCCAGACAGATAGATGGAGGAAGAGAGGGAGAAGAGAAAAAGGTGTGGCATTAGGGAGGAGGAGAGGAGGCAGGCACTTGCACACATAGACATCAAAGGGGGCTTGAGCCCCTGCCCTTTTACCCGTCTGTAAAAAGTGCCCTCTCCAGACCAGGAATGCACTATTTACTCTTGTGAAAGAAACACAGATGCCCCTCTTTCCATGCCATACCTGAAGGCAGCATTCAAGAGATTCAATTGCCTTGTCCAGACTCTCCTGAACTTGAACGCAGCATTTTAAGTTGAAAAGAATTGCCCTCTCTGTGTAGAAATCCATGTCGTTACGCCACATCTCCAGTATTCACTTGATCATCCTTAGTTCAGTGTGGTATCAAGCACTGAAAATAGCCGACCTCCAAGCTCACAACTGACACATTGTGAGCTTGGAGGTCTGCTATTTTCGATATTTCCACCAAAAGCCCCTTTTAAAGAGTTCAGCCCCTGCCTCGCTAACATTCTCTGAGAGGAGGTGTATGTGTTAATGGATTGACCGCGGGGAGACAGGAGGGGAGAGGAGGAGGAGGGGAGGAGGAGTGTTGTTGCTGTGTCCGCAGGGAGACGACAGTGAACTCACTAACTCTGCTTTATGGTCGCCTTGCTGCAGGCTGTACTTTGAGGCGGGATTGACTCACTTCGCCTGAGCAATAAAGACCCTCTCCTGTGTGTGTGTGTGTGTGTGTGTGTGTGTGTGTGTGTGTGTGTGTGTGTGTGTGTGTGTGTGTGGGGGGGGGGGGGGGGGGGGGGATACATTATCACACATGAATGTAATGGTTGATGTCGGGGGGGCAACAAACCTCATCTCCCATATGTTAACTTTATGTGTTTTTGTCTTCTGTAAATTAACCCATTTAGGCCTATAGGATTATTGACTGGTTTAACTATTGGAAAAATAGCAGATATACAAGCTCACAGCTCGGCACCGAGTGCCGCACTGCGAGCTTGTAGATCTGCTATTTTTGAAAAATCATGATTTTTTTGTGCAAGTCTTTGAATATATCTATTTAAAAGCGAACATTTTTAACTCAAATATTTGCTTCTGGGTGGTCCCTGGAACAACATATTTTGAGATGGGGGGTCCGTGGCCAAATACCTGTAATTGTGGGGATCCTTGAAAAGTTTGAGTACAGCTGATTTAGAAGAAGGATTTAGAAGTCGGGTCAAAGACATTCAAAGACTTGCACACATTTTCACGATTTTTCAAAAATAGCAGATCTACAAGCTCGCAATGAGCTTGTAAATCTGCTACTTTTTCAATTTAGCAGATATAAAGTGGTTAAAATCTGACGCGCGTTCCAGGTATTTGAGAGTTAACACCCTACTTCAGCTGTTTTCATGTCAAGGTCCATTATTTATTCTGCTTTTGAGCCACAGAACCACCATTTGATGACATTTAGCCTCTCAGGCCTAAAACAGAGAATATTTTGTCCACAATTCCATGGTGTATGGACCCATATGGCAGGGGTTTTCAAAGTGGGTGACGGGGCACCCTGGGGTGCCGCGAGATCATTTGATAATATTTGGAATTTATTTGGACACTTGAAAAAATATTTAGTATCATTTTAAACTTGAAACACAACGTTATTTTCAGTCAAAATGGCTATTATCTCAACGTTTTCCTCGCAACATAATCACTAAAATATCGTCACCGTCAGGCAGAAACCTCTGTCGCACGAAACTAGAGAAAACAGCCGATCTACAAGCTCACAACGCCTCGCGATGTGTGCTTGTAGATCTGCTGTTTTCACTAGTTTAGTAAATTTTATAGATGATGAATACAAAACGA
>NC_137830.1:7003218-7223218 GCF_963921795.1 Nannobrachium achirus
TTGATGATTTGGGTTATTCCAGGGTGTTTGAGGCAGTTTCAAATTAGAATTTTCATTTTTGACAGACTTGCTCTGTCTCTCTCACTGATTAAGATGCAGTGTGTAGGTGTTGCATCATTCAAACATTCATGGTTTTCACATTGACTGACCTCGGATTACACACACACACACGCACGCACGCACGCACGCACGCACGCACACACACACACACACACACACACGCGCGCACGTGCGCACGCACGCACACACACACACACACACACACACAGGCGCTCTGGTGGCGCAATCAGCATGTTGCAGTGTTCATATTCATGTTTTCATCATGCATATTCATAAGTGTGATGTGCATATTCATGCGTGGCACCCTGCCACTAGTTTACCACACTCCAGAGTTAGCAAAAACAATTACACTGGTGTTGTATTGGTGATGGTTAACCACTTAAAGGTAGGGTAAGTGATTTTAAGACATTGAGACATGATTCTTTTCCCCCTACAGCAGGGGTCTTCAACGTTTTCAGGCCAAGGACCCCTTAGTTTAGAGAGAGATGAAGCAGGGACCCCCACAACCTGTTCATAGATTCCATAGTTTCATTGTTTGACAGCAAAATCATCAGTGTATTTTGGATTCATGTCAATTTGAGTTCAGATATTTAACCACTTGAACCGTCAATACTTAATAAACTTGACCTTTCACTCTGTACTTAGTGTGCTCTTTTTCCCCCTCTACACCAAAACCTCTTCGCCGAAAATAGCCGATCTTCAAGCTCACAACACCTCGCAGCGAGGCATGAGCGTGTAGATCTGCTATTTTTGGCTAAAGTTCTCAGAATATGGACGTTAGGAGAAAAAAAAGTTTCTATCACGCACAAATTTGGAGGACCCCCTGTAGTAACTCTGAGGACCCCCTAGGGGTCCCGGACCTTGTTGAAGACCCCTGCCCTACAACATAATCATCAAATACTATAATTATATTGGGAGGAAGATTTTTTTTTCTACAGAAAGTATTTCAATTATGTTTTTATGTGGCCACAACCCACCTGTTCATTAAGTATGCCTGGTTGTCTGGGTGGTGACCCAGCTGAAGTTAGCCACATCTGCAGTTGTGTGGTAAAACTTATTTTGCTTTGGCTTCTGTCAGACAATACAGTCTGTATAATAGCAATAACCACTAAGACACCTAAGGGCGAAAAGCGACTATGGGCTTAATATTGATGGCATAAAAGGGATTCTATTCCCAACAGGGCATCAGCTGGGAATCAGATGTAGAAGAGGTCAGCTCCATATATGGAGATCTAGGTGATGATCCAGTCGTCTCCATGTATGGATATCCAGGATTTGATCTTTGATGAGGTGATGTCACAAAATGTGATGTCACAATGTCAACAAACAGGTCAGCAGCTATAGACATTGAGGCGTTACTATCATACGGACAAGATGAGACGGTTTTCGTAATGTAGAAAGATTAAAGGAAAAGAAAGAGTATGTATAGTATTAGTAATTGCGACCGTCAGGTCGCATTTACTATCAAAACCTCCACCGGCTGTCTGTCAGACCGTCAGTCAGTCAGTCCGCTAGTCTGTCTGTCACACTTTTGCCCTACTCATGTCTCCGCCATCGTTGCCCCTATCTATGTGAAATTTTCCACACACACACTCCTTGCCTGCCAAACCACAACCTTCAGGACCCCCTGCCACCGCCGCCAAATAGTGCAAAAATGACCAAATCAACACCCCAACTGGGCTACTCAAAGGGAATTCCCGGGGACCACGACTCCTGCTGCTCCAACAGTCCTTCACCTTCATTGGTTTAACTTTGCCACGCCCCCTCCCCTCATTGGCCAAAACTCTATTTGGCTTTACTCATCAACCGTTTGTCGTACAAACTTGTGGGTTGTGTCAATTGACTTGATTAAGAGTCCTTCACCTTAATTGGTTTAACTTAGCCCCGCCCCCTCCTCTGATTGCCCCAAACTTTAGTTGGCTTTACTCATTAACTGTTTGTTGTACACACTTGTGGGTGTTGTCAATTAACTTCATTAACAGTCCTTCACCTTAATTGGTTTAACTTTGCCCCGCCCCCTCCTCTGATTGGCCCAAACTTTATTTGGCTTTACTCATCAACCGTTTGTCGTACAAACTTGTGGGTGGAACCAATGCCATTTACAGGCCTCTTTGTGTATACTTCGACCTGACGGTCGCTTATCTCCCGATTAGGGAGTCTTACTGGTACGTATTACTATACTTATGTATAGTGCGTGCGTGCGTGCGTGCGTGCGTGCGTGCGTGCGTGCGTGCGTGCTTGAGACAAAGCCAGGAGCCCAGACAAGGGCACAGTAATAACCATCGATTCCACTTAAAACTGAGGAGAGAAGCCCTGGTGTCCTGCACTGCACTGCAGTGCACGCACGCACGCACGCACACACACACACACACACACACACACACACACACACACACACACACACACACACACACACACACACACACACACACACACACACACACAGACACACACACACAGACAGACAGACACAAGCCCTAACACTCACTCCTCACACCAAGCATGTGGAAACAGTGCCACCTAGAGGCTGAATGTGTGAACTGTCCTATTTCTATAGAAGCACATGGGAACAATGTTAAATATGTACAGTGTGTGTGCGTGTGCGTGTGTGTGCGTGCGCGTGCATGCGTGCGTGCGTGTGACCTCAGCCCAAGAACTGGTCGGGATTCAAACCCCCCCTCTGTGTGAGAAGTAAGGCTGCGCACACACACACACACACACACACACACACACACACACACACACACCATCTGCTCAGAGAGAGTGTAAGCGCCAGGTCTCATCATGTGTCACTGCGATGTCTTATCAACGTCACTTTGTGTGTGAGTGTGTGTGTGTGTGTGTGCGTGCGCATCTGTATTGGTACAGATTGAGTTCAGTGTGGATGGATGTCCCTCCCTCCCTCTCTGGATGGACAGATGAGGTGTAATAAGCTATCAGCAAAAAAGTAGTTTTTAATGTCAGACAAAGGTTGCCTGGCAACAAGTCTAGAGCAGCCTCCAGACAGCAGTGTTTAATACCAAAGTGCATCATGAAGACTGAAGAGTCATTGTCTCTGTGTGATGAAAACATCACCTTAAAGGCCCATTCCCACTGGGCCAGATAACAGATAAAAAAATCTTTCTCCAGAAAAAAAAATATAATAATCTTTCTCCATTCAAGTGGATGGTAAGATACAGATAAAAAAATATATCTGTCACAGATTAAAAAATAAATAAATATATATATATATATATATATATTTTTTTTTTCTTTTTTTTTTTTTTTTCTTTTTTTTTTTTGGTTCTGGTTTTTCGGTTTCAGACGAGGTTCTGGTAAACCTTTTTTTAGGTCCTGCTCTTGATATAGTGCTAAACTTGAGTTCTGGGAACCTATGGGCGGGGCCAGCAGCACTGCTGCTCTTTTTGGGACCTTCCCGGTTAGTTCTGTTTATATGGAAACGTAAGCAGAACTTTTGGTCTCGGAACTTCACAGGTTCTTGAAAGTTGTTGGTGGTTCTGTAAAGTTCTGGTTCTAGTTCCGGTTCGGCCCTGTGGTGGAAAGGGGGCTATGGTCTTACACCAGCCATGCTCAGCCTACGGGCCGCGAGGGCGTTGCAAGTAAGATCAGAGGGGCTTATGTTCGATATCAGCGAGTCTATCCTCTGTCGTCTAATGATCCGTGGGTCGGCGGTTCGAACCCCGGCTCCTCCTCCTGTCCAACATGTGGAAGTGTCCTTGGGCAAGACACTGAACCCCACATTTCCTCCAATGAGTCGGTTGGTGTCAGCTTTGCCACCGTTGGTGTGTGAATGTGGGAAGTGAGGACGCTGGCGTCGACTGTTTGCCAATGTATGAATGAACATCACAGTTATGTAATATAAATAGTAGGACAGAATTCATCAAGAACAGAACTTTCTATTACTAGTAAGACGCCTCAGGGCGACAAGTGACCTCGCTCTAAAGGGATGTGGACATCAGGGATCTCCATATATGGGCATAAAAGGGATTTGTCCCCCCTGGCATCACAGGGATCCCTCTGGCATCATTAATATTAATGACATCAGGGAACTCCATATATGGGCATAAAAGGGATTCTGTTAGTTTGACATCACAGTGAAGCCATAGCGTGATGTCAGAGCGGCAAACCCATTCTGTTAAGAGTGGTTTGATTGATTGATTGAAGACTTTATTAGAAGTTTGCATAGGAAAAGGTACAGTTTCATGACGGTACAGTTCACTGGTACACGGTCTACTAAAAGGAGATCCATGAAAAGACTAAGCTTATTTCCACAGGAAACCCTTTAAGTCTCATATAACATTGAATGACAGACGAATAGAACACAGCACTATGCAGTAGATATGTAAAGAAAAAAAATGAACAGTAAGTATAGAGAGGGTAGGGTTGGGCTAGGTTAGTTTTTTTTACCAGTTGCGAACGGCTGCTGCCTGTAAGTGGTTTTTCAGGGCAATTTTAAAGGATGCTAGTGATCCACACTCCTTTATGGCCTTCGGTAAGGCTTTACACATTTTGGTGGTATAGCAGAAAAACGAGTTTGACCCTTTGTTGGTTTTGACTCTGGGTTGGAAGTGATCTGTAGCGCTGCCTCTGGTGTTGTAATTATGGACATCCTTAATGTTTATAAAGTATTTTGACAGGTACTTGGGTATCATAGTGGTGTAGTGTATCTTGTACACCAGGCCCATTGCAAGTTGCTGTACTCTGTCATCTACTCTGAGCCACCCAACTGACATCCCCTGACATCAGAGCATGATGTCAGAGCGACAAACCCATAGACTGTAAAAATGTCTACACGTGACGTCTACACATCCGGACGAACACGGACAAGCTGTGACGTGTCTCATAGTAAACTGAAATAGGTGCCATGGCATTGGTCCGAAGGTTCATTAGTCCGAAGGTTCATTAGTCCGAATTTGTTAAGAATACTATGCCTAACTCTAACCCTAACCTTAACCTCTGTAACACTAACTAAATTCGGACTAATGAACCTTCGGACTAATGAACCTTCGGACTTATGGGCATTCATTTCCCAGTTGATTCCTCGCGGCTCGCAACTTGCAATTACCCAGAATCGCATCTTCCTAGTTGTCAGTCACTCTAGACAAATAGCGTCTGCTAAACGCCTCTACATCGCAGAGTGTTGTGTGTTTGCAGCGCCTGGTTTCCTGTTCGTGTATAATAGCAGGATAACGCACAGCGGTGTAAGACTCACTGCTGATACATAACGTCCAGGAAAGACTCTCTATAAGGTGTGATGACTCCCAGCCCCGTGCGAAGCTCCCAGTGCTGAATACAGCCCTCACCCAAACCCTTATCTCAGCTAGAGGCCAAAGGATGAGACTATGGGAATAACTAGAGTCTGGTCTGCGTGTGTGTGTGTGTGTGTGTGTGTGTGTGTGTGTGTGTGTGTGTGTGTGTGTGTGTGTGTGTGTGTGTGTGTGTGTGTGTCTGTGTGTGTGTGTGTGTGTGTGTGTGTGTGTGTGTGTGTGCGCGCGCGTGTGTGCGTGTGTGTGTGTGTGATACTGCAGATGCTTAACGATTCAGCGCACACAGGTTTGTCTAAAGCCCAGCATTACCATTCTGTTGGAACAAGCACTTTTTCCCCCCTGCACAACGCCAGTGGAGAGAGGATGAGAGGACACTGTGTGTTTGTGTGTGTGTGCGTGTGTGTGTGTGCGTGTGAGTGTGCGTGAGTGCGTGTGTGCTTGCGAGTGAGTGAGTGTGAGCATGTGTAGCCAACATGCTTCTTAGGTGTACAACAACTTTTGTAAAGAATGATTTTCAGTCTTCAGTGCTTGTGTGCACTTTTGTTCTTTGGTGCTTTCGTGTGCTTGTGTGTGACCGCGCGCACATGCTTGTGTGCGTGCACGGAGAGAGAGAGAGAGAGTGAGTCATACAGTAAGTCAGTTTTATACAGAGATCCTTCAATAGTTCCATAAAAGTATAGAGTCGTCATTACTGCCAGCTTTGCTTTCTTTGCTTTCCTCTGTTTTTACAGGGAATGACACACAGCCACTTCTGTGTCCATACTTTTACACTGTGGTCAAGTAGTTTAGTGTGAACTAGGGATGGGACGATATGAAATTGTCATATCACGATTATTGTGACAAAAGAAATCGCGATTTACAATATAAGCAACGCGTTGTGAGCTTGTAGATCTGCTATTTTGTGTTTCCTGTCACTTCCTGTTTTAGTCGTCTTGTGTTTCCTGTAACTTCCTGTTATCTTTGTCACCGTGTTCACCCTACCTCCTCCCTTCATCTCTCTCTCTCTCCCTCCCTCCCTCCTCTCTTCTATGTGTCTTTGTGCCTGACTGATCTGTTTTCTCACTGTAGTTATGTTTCTCCACTGCTCTTTCCAAATACCGTCTAGGTCGGGGTGGAAACCTCACGCGTACAAAACTGTCACTTTCCCAGAAGTCGAATTCAAAATCATCAAGAGTAGCAGATGTATACGCTTGAAACACGTCGCTATACGCGAGACGCACGCGCGTACGCAGTCTGCAGACCAGTCATTCTCTCGTCACCAGAGGGAACAGACAAACACACAGCTCTCTGGAGAGAGAGAGAGAGAGAGAGAGAGAGAGAGAGAGAGAGAGAGACTTAAGAAACAGACAGAGGAGGGTAATGATATCAGAAAGAACAACAGAACAGAGAGAGAGAGACAGAGCGAGTGGATGAGCATGGAAGAGAGGAGAAAGGCAGAGGCGAGAGAGTTAACTCTGCGTCCTCTGTTGTTACCGCAGCAACAACGGTCTGTTTCCACCTAATGGAGGGAATCATCTACAGCAGGGGTCTTCAACGTGTTCAGGCCAAGGACCCCTTAGTTGAGAGAGAGATGAAGCAGGGACCCCCACAACCTGTTCATAGATTCCATATCGTTTCATTGTTTGACAGCACAATCATCAGTGTATTTTGGATTCATGTCAATTTGTGTTTTCAGATATTTATATTATATTTAACCACTTGAAACGTCAATACTTAATAAACTTGACCTTTCACTCTGTACTTAGTCTGCTCTTTTTCCCCCTCTACATCAAACCTCTTGGCCGAAAATAGCCGATCTACAAGCTCACAACACCTCGCAGCGCAAGGCGTTGTGAGCTTGTAGATCTGCTATTTTTCGGCTTAAGTTCTCAGAGTAAGGACATTAGGGTTCATATAAAAGAGGAGAAAAAAGGTTTCTATCACACAAAGATTTGCAGGACCCCCTGTAGTAACTCTGAGGACCCCCTAGGTGTCCCGGACCCCCTGTTCAAGACCCCTGATCTGGAGAGACTTCACTCTCCTCTCTCTTCTCCTCTCCTCTCAATTAACAATTTAAAATTGTTATCCAGAGCTATTAGCAAGGTAATACATCAATACATCAACATCAATATATCAAATGCACAGCAATAGTAAAACAGACCAAGATAGAGCAAGCACCTTATTCAGTAAGAAACTATATAAAAAAAGAAAAAGAAAAAAAAAAAGGCTATATAAATTACAGGTACAGTATGCTCATTGAGGGTAGGCATGTACTACGGTAAGTGCTATGGTCTAAAGTGGTGTCTGAAGAGGTTAGTCTTCAGACTACGGTGGAAGCTAGGGAGTGAGTCTGCGGTTCTAAGTGCAACAGTTTGCGGGGCCAGGAGAGAGAAGAGTCGAGTGGACGAGTGGATCGTTGTCCTGGGGTTTTCAGTGAGGGTTCTGTCAGCATCCTCGGGTCCGCATCAATATGCCGACGGGCCGGTATTCCGACACTAAAACTAAACCTAACTCTAACCCTAACCCTAAACCTAACCTCAGTAACCGTGACGAGTAACTAACCTGCCGACGCTAGTCGGAACAGCGGCCCGTCGGCATATTGAGTGGACCCCAGCATCCTCAGTTTACAGTTTACAGTTTAGGCATTTAGCAGACGCTTTTAACCCAAAGTGACTTACAATAAGCAGATAATACATCACTATAATAAACATGATAACATGTCAGAACATCAACAACAATATAACAAATGCATATGAATATCAAACAATATAATCCTTGCAAGTGTTGAATTAGTCTTGGGACGCATGCCCCCGCCGCTCCATATCTTTTCTGAGCAAGGGTCTCGCCTCTCACGCAAACAGACATGCATTGACCCCAAACCCCCCAAGTTCACACCTCTCCAACGCTTATAGTGTCACAACCGGGTGTCAAAGAAACAAGCCTATATGCATATGAATAGACCTGTACAGTAGGTGTTGAGCGACGTGCGTGTGACGTCTATAGATACGCGACCCCCCAAACATTGAATCACCAATGCACCACTGATCCTCGCTAAACCTCCTCTCCTCTCCTCTCCTCTCCTCTCCTCTCCTCTCCTCTCCTCTCCTCTCCTCTCCTCTCCACCTCTAACTAATGTGTTGTTGTGAATGTGCTGACAGAGGCAGCCTGTAATGGCCTTAATATCGTACACGCCCAAATGAGGGGAAAAGAATTGTGCTGATTCTTGTCTTTCTCCCTCCCTCTCCACTCCTCCCTCTCTTATCTTAACTCCTTCTCTCCATCCATCTCTCCTCCCTCTCGCGTTCTGTCCATCCGCCTCTCCTTCTCTCAGTCTGTTTCATCCGTCCATCCCTCTGTCTCTCTTGTTCTCAGCAGTGCTGGAAAAATTACTCACACTCTTTATTCTTTAAGTAAAAGTATCAATTCTGCATTATAGAAATACTCTGTTGCAAGTAAAAGTGCGGAATTCCAAATGCACTTGAGCAAAAGTATGAAAGTGTTGGCATTAGGGCTGGGACTTTAACTGATTAATTGCAATTAATTAATTACAGAAAATTAACGCAATTAAAAAAATGAACGCATTTTAATTGCACTTAGTTTTTGCACCACAGAACCTTCAGTTTCGGGCATACCGGCGATCATAGCGATGCACCAACCAAGAAGAGACAACAAACGCGAAGGGAGAAGTAGCCGATCAGAGTGCTTTGCTCGTTGATTCACTCGTACAACAAAATGTGAGTTACTTGAAAAAAATGCTTCTCGGGTCAAATATTAATATGCGATTAAAATGCGATTAATTGTGATTAATTAATTACAAAACCTGTAATTAATTCGAACATTTTTTTAATCACATCCCAGCCATAGTTGGCATCGAAATGTACTTAAAGTACCAAAAGTAAAAGTACAAAATGTGTGAAGATAGCAGATCTACAAGCTCACAACGCGTTGCGTTGTGAGCTTGTATATCTGCTATTTTCAAATATTTCAAATCTCTGTTCAAATATAAAATAGGGTTAAGTGATTGTATGTATGTTTTGTAATATTCTAATTAATATCTACAAAGTAACTACATTTTTCAAATACATGCAGTACAATATGTGGATCCCACATGTAGTGGAGTAGATGTAAAAGTATTGGAAGTAAAGTATAACTACCTCAAAATGTTATACTTCAGTACAGTACTTAATTAAGTACTTAGTTACACCCCTGGTTCTCAGAGTGTTTGTACGGTACACACATCTCCTCCGTCTCGGACACGCCTCATAAATACACTTCATATTCTGTGTATTGTGTGTGTGTGTGTGTGTGTGTGTGTGTGTGTGTGTGTGTGTGTGTGTGTGTGTGTGTGTGTGTGTGTGTGTGTGTGTGTGTGTGTGTGTGTGTGTGTGTGTGTGTGTGTGTGTGTGCGCGTGCGTGCGTGCGTGTTCTGTGTATTATGTGAGGGGAAGCGTTGTCAGCTAATTAACATTTAATGGAGAGCTGCATGTCGGTGCATGTCTGTGTGTGTGTGTGTGTGCACATGCACGCACGCATGCACGCACACACATTGGTTAGGGATGCAGCACTTGTGTGTGACTGTGATTTGGCTGGAGAGAGAGAGAGAGAGTGCAGAGTGGCAGGAAAATAAAACAAGCATGTGTTCTTTATTCATACGGATCCTGTTCTGATCCAGCCGACAAAATGCTTTCTTCATTTACCAGCTCCAAGCTCACAACGTGACGCGTTGTGACGCTTGGAGGTCTGCTATTTTCAATATTTTCACCAAAAGGCACTTTTAGAAATGTCAGCCCCTGCCTCTCTAACATTCTCTGCACGTCCCTGGTGAGGACGTTTTGCTGTCACTAGTGTTTTTTTCAAGGTCACACCGCACTTTTATTCTACCAATGAGGGGCGGATTCTCTATTCTGCCATTTGTAGATTTCTGCAAAAAAAAATCCATTCCCATTGAAATGCATTGTCAGAATCCACTCTCATAGGTAGAATCAAAGTGTGGTGTGACCATCATACAAGTAAAAGTCTAGAATTCCAAATGTACTGAATAAAAAGTACAAAAAGTACTGGCATCAAAATCTGTCGTTGTTTCCTGTTGAGATTTGCACATTTCATCCAGTTTTTTTCATCTCACTCACGTCACTTTGTCTTCTGACCTCACTCAGCAAGGAAATAAACAGAAAATAAACAAAAATAAAAATAAAACAATTCACAGGAGGCAAGCAGTGATCACCCCATGATGTGCACTGCAATGTAGTTTCAAATGCACTACATTGCAGGCGCTTTTTTGAGAGTAAAAAAATAAGAAGACGTGTGACGTGTGATCTGGGCAGCTTGCCCCAGGAAATGTGCCAATCTCAATAGGGGACAACGGTATGTGCAGAATGTCTCGTTTCTAGTTTTCAAAAGCATAAATATCTTTTGAAAATAGCCGATCTACAAGCTCACATTGTGAGCTTGTAGATTGGCTATTTTCAAATGGCCGAAAAGTATAATAAATGTAGTGGAGTAAAAGTACAATATTGGTCTCTGAGATGTAGTGGATTATAAGTAAAAGTACACAAAAATGGAGATACTCAATTAAAATACAGTAAATATAATTAAAAGTTTTACTTGACAGTCGAGTAAAACCGACGAAAAACACACTGAGTTAGACTAAAACTAAATCAAAATCTGCTGTCAAAACAATACTGCTCTGAAGGGTGTGTGGATGTGTCCCTTGATTGCGATTCAAGGATTTATTATTATTTTGTCAAGCGACATTTCAAAAGATTGCAATGTGACATATTTAGAACACCTCAAGTAAGCTGTTTTATTATTTTTATTATGGTGTTATCATTTTATTATCAGTGATTCATGTGACTGCAGGGTTCATAGTCTAAACCTCAGCCGTTGTGGTTTTATAAAACTGAAGTAATATTTTACATATTGACCTCTTCTAACCACCACACAACATCATACTTTATAATGTCATAAAGATATTCATCCAACATGGTGATTCTATATTAGGAAGAAAGTACAGTACAGTTAATTAGAAGTGTATTATACAGTGCAGGCCTGGTGTTGTCCATTTTTTGACGGAACAAAGGCCAAATGCCAGGGCAGGAAGGATATCTAATAAAACAAGATTTTAGTCCATTGAGATAATTTGTTGAATCTAAGGATTAGGGATGATAACCTAATCTGCAGTGAAATAGATAAATGATGGTATTTACAATCTGATCCATGCTCAGCCCTTCACCAATCAAAGACACTGGATTGGTTTAAAGATGGGAACTCGGGGGAGTTAAAATTTCAGAATCTCAACAAAACACTGGTGTCTACATGACAAGAAAGAGACACTGGTGTCTACTGTCTACATATTGACCAGAAAGAGACAGAGGAGAAAGTGCTACTGTCAGCTGGGGCATTAAGGCCACTGTGGCCTCAGGTCATGCCATTGGTTTGAGGGGCACAAGGCCAAACTGAGGGGCAACAACGGCCATGGCCTCAATGAAATTCCTGCCCTGATACAGTGAATAACTATAATAGTCTGATGCATTTTGGAGTAAAGTATCTTGATTTCTCAACATGATTACTACCGAGATCATTTCTACATGAATGTCACAATATGAATGTTACCTTTGAAATCATTCAAATAATCCTGTTATTGTCAACATTAGTACTCATGTTATTAATACTGTGATAGCAGACAATTTACACTATATATGATCTACAATTGTGGTCATTATTGACAATAGACTGGAACCTCAATCCATAACTAGACATCATAATCATCATCATCATCATCATCATCATCATCATCATCATCCACATTTTGTTCATTGCCCTCTCGACAACTCACGATCTTATTGATTTTCAAATTGACTGGTATACTGGTTTAAAGTCTCAAATAGTTTGTCTTTATCATGTCGTCATCATCATCATCCTCATCACTGTCTAACTACGTGGTTCCTTAGTTACACTGACCTTCCATGGTGACATTTTCAGAGGGTGAGTTGTGTAATTGACAATGTATGGAAAGAGTGTGTCAGTGAAAGTGTGTGTGAAGGTGTATATGCGTGTGTTAGTATCAGGATCAGAGAATGACAGCTTTCCTCTGTTCCAGTCCAGTTGGACTCTGATGGTCTTGGGGTTCTGCTTCACTGAGAGAACAGTGTATGACCCTGCTGAGGAGACTGCTCCGTATGTACCTTCAGATGACCATATGGTCCAGCGTTGACCCCCTCCCATTCCCTTCCTCTGAAAGGACTCTGCTAGCCCACCTACTGACCAATGTGTATTGTCTCCAACCTCAACATCCCAGCTGTGAGTCCCTGAGTTAAAGCCCTCAGAACCCAGGACAAAGGGCCACAAGTCAAACCTCTCTGGGTTGTCAGGAAGCTGCTGTTTCTCTCCCCATCTCACACTGGTCAGATCATCAGACATGATGAGTTCTGGATGGGCGGTGTTGGGGTCCAGAGCGACAGGCGTATAAGAGACAATGTCCTTCATCTTCTCCCAGACTCTGAAGGTCAGGTTCTTCAGGTGTTTGGCCTCGTTGATCACTGCTCCTGAGACCGGCTGTGGGTCCGGCTGTGTGAGCTGGACTCTTTCCATGGTGGTCTTGTAGTTCTGCAGGAATGAGATGTTTTCAGCTCTCAGCTCCTCCTCTATGGCTCTGATGGTGTCTGAAATGGTTGATATGTCTCTGCTCAGAACCTCGATCTTCTCCTTCATTATCTGACTCTTCTGCTGCTCTTCCTCCCTCAGTGCAGCGATCCTGGCCGCCTCTTCATCTTCTAGAAACTGACGCATCTTCTTAAAGTGTTCCTTCACCTGCAACTCTGCGTGCCGGGCCCGGACCTTAATGTGTTCTGCTGTTTGGTCACTTTTAGTTTTGACTTTATTATAGGCCTCCAGTTTGTCCTGTAAAGGCTTCAGTAATGTCTGGACTTCCTCCTTGTGATCCGGTGCAGCTTCATCGATGGGTCTGAAACTGTGCTTGATGTGGTTTTTAGAATCTCGACACACAAGGCACACTGGCTGTTGACATTCCAGACAGAACAGTTTGAGTTTCTCGTCAGCATGCAGACTGCAGAGAACCCCGGACCCTGTTGAAGCTCTCTGATGTCTCTCCTTTACGAAGGCCTCACACAGGTTCCTCAGAGCCAGGTTAGGAGGTGGGTCCTTTGAACGTCTCTTCTTACAAACGGGACATTCCTTTATTTCCTTCTCTCTCCACCATTCCTGCAGACAGCCTTTACAGAAGCTGTGGCTACAGGACATGATAAGAGGATCTTTAAAGATGTCACAGCACACAGGACAGGAATAATCCTCTTCTGGGCAAGATGACTTGGAAGCCATTTTGTCTCCGAGTGACGCTACAAACACGGTTCAAGACAGGAAATCAGACAGTCAGTGGTGGTAACACTCCCTCTTCTATAATGTCCCCTGACCTTTACGTTGACTGTGGATGGTGGTTGACAGAGTCAGCAGCAGGTTCCAGTGGTCCTGGTCAGTGTTCCCTCCTGTAGCTGTGGAAAGACAGTCTGTCCTCCTCACTGGAAGTTGTGTTTGATCTGAACGTCAATCGTATCGTCTCAGATCAGACTGGCAACGAGGCGGAGCTTTGACGCGCCACACATCTGTTACAAAGTTCACACACACACACACACACACACACACACACACACACACACACACACACACACACACACATGCGCGCACACACACACACACACAGGCATGCATTCTCTTAATCACAGACAAATTCACCCAGAGTCTAAAGTCTGATTCATATTTAGTTGCACAACGAAAACAGGAGACCTCCAAACTCACAATGTGTTGAGATTCGACACGTTGTGAGCTTGTAGATCTGCTATTTTTTCAGTGCCCGGCACTACAACTAAGAGTAAATTACGACAGTACAGTGATGCTTTTTATGGAGTGAACTTTGACTGTTCAAACTGCTTTATAATGTAGTCCTCACATGAACTCTTTCACACAGTGACGGCAGGTGCAGTCAATATAATACTTACCCAGAAGTATCGTGAGGCGAAATCTTTCACATCTGTCTTTTATAGCGCCACCAGGAGGCCAACTTATGTAAAACTTTTTTTTTTAAATATTACTCCTTCAGATGTTATCCAAACGTCACGCAAATCGGTACACGTAATCTTTATAGTCATGTGATCAAGGCAGATCTCTTAGATTTGTCATATTCCATCCTGATGAAGATCTGAAGTTTGCAGAAGTGGCCCGTTTTTAACAAAATGCTGCAAGTTATGAATGCAGCGTTTCGTATATTTAGTCGACTAAAACTAGACTAAGACAAAAACATTTCAGATGACTAAAATATGACTACAACCAGGGCAGGAATTTCACGGCGGCCACGACGGCCATGGCCGTCGTTGCCCCTCTCTTTGGCCGTGTGCCCCTCGAAAAATGACATGCCCAAACGGCCACAGTGGCCGTGGTGCCCCGGCGCCCACAGCAGTCCGTTAACTGCTTTTTACCGTTTTTTCCTCTGCGCGATTTTCCAGTCATTACGGTAACAGCAGTGCATGGTTGGTTGAGCTGCTCACATGACCAGTAGTAGATTCCATTTACGCTCGTAGTAGCAGCATAGCAGCCACCGCATAGTGGAGCCGCCGACACAGTGATTATACAACACAAAAACATCACCGGGCTAAACGGGAGTTACATCTAACGCAGCCTGTTGAATAAATCCGAATGTGCGAATGAATGCCTTCAAACGGAGCTCTGCTGAGCTCAGGACAACAACCGAAATACAGCGCTAAGGGAACCAAAAGCTATTCTTTCCCCAAGAGGCTGAGCTGTCAGAAAGTACATTATTGTTGAGAAAGGATCGCTTCACTCCGCGAACGGGAGGGAGGAGTTTGTGTGCGTGTGTGCGTGCGTGCACAACACATGGCCAGTGGTGGAAAAAGTACTCAAATGTTTTACTCAAGTAAAAGTATCAATAGCCTACTGCAATGTAGAAATACTCCGGTTGCAAGTAAAAGTCCTCAAATTCAAAATATACTTGAGTAAAAGTACAAAAGTATTGGTATCAAAAATGTACTTAAAGTACCAAAAGTTAAAAGTACAAAATGTTTGAAAATAGCAGATCTACAAGCTCACAACACATAGTTATGCGACATCTTGAGCTTGTAGATCTGCTATTTTTTCTACAAGCTTGGTTATTTTCAAATAGCCTCAATAGGGCTAAAGTGGTTCATGTATAACATTTATATATGCAAAGTAACTGTTAACTAAAGGTTTCAAATAATTGTAGTGGAGTAAAAGTACAATATTTGGATCCGAGATGTAGTGGAGTAGAAGTAAGTGTTAGAAATACTCAAAATTACAATAAACAATTAAGTACAATACTTAAGTAAATGTACTTAGTTACTTTACACCACTGCACATGGCAAAACAGAAATAAACATTTTCTTGATATTTATTTAATTGAAAGGTATTACATTAAACCTTAACGTTTAAGCTAAATTAATTATGACTGTGGCGTGTACTTAAAATCATTGTTTTAATGATGGCCTTCCTGCCCTGGCACTTGGCCTTTGTGCCCTCAAAAAATTTACAACACCAAAGGCCAATTGGCCTTGCCCCTAAACTGATGAAATTCCAGGCCTGACTACAACTTTTATTCAACACTATGACTAACACTAAAACTAACTTTGCTGTCAAAAACAACACTGCTCTAAAGGGTGTGTGGATGTGTCCTTTTATTGTGATTCAAGTTGTTAAACTATGGAATATGGAATATGACAGTGTCATCTGTAGTAGGGCTATTATAAACATTTGAGTTAAAAACACATACTTATTTGTTATTTCAAAAGGGCAATGTGACACATTTAGAACCACAATACCTCAAGTAAGCTGTTTTGATGTTTTATTATGGTAATATCATTTTATTATCAGTATTATCAGACTGCAGAGTTCATAGTCTATACCTCAGCCGTTGTGGTCTCATAAAACGAAAGTAATATTTAACATCTAACCACCACACAACATCATACTTTATAACAGTGGATCTCAACCGGGGAGGGGATATATATATATATATATATATATATATATATATATATATATATATATATATATATATATATATATCATAAAAGAATCATCATTTATGTGGTTGGGGACCGCAGGAAAAATGGTTCCTCGCTAACGTCTATTTCTCAATATTCTACATACAAGCACAGGCACACACACAAGCATTATACCAAGTAGTGTTGTTTGTTATTGAGAGCTTTCTGCAGTCTGTGTCCAACAACCTTCCCTCTGGCTTCACAGATTCTTCTGCTAACTGTGAGAGGGATTCCCACATGGACACGCACGCACGCACGCACGCACGCACACACACACACACACACACACACACACACACACACACACACCCACACACACACACACCTCCCCAGATGGACGGTCGTTGATTGAACGTGACGCAAACACAACAAACACGGTTGTGGCCGTCTGTCTAGAAAAACCTCTTATCTAGGATAATATTTCAAGTCTTTATTGTTTATCTTGTTTTGATAATTAATTAAAGCCCTATTACTTAATCATACAAGAGCACTGTGCAAAAGTAGAGAGAATGCCAGATATATGAGCTTACACGACGAGTCACGCCTCTGCGTTGTGAGCAGGGCTCCAGTTGATTTAAAATGCAGCAAACACAAGAACTAAAAGTTCCTATGATTGGCCGCTAGTTGCGCTGTTCTGGTATTTCTCATGGAAACGACGTCGTCTTACCGCCGCCTTAGTTGAACATAAGAGGTATTCCGTCCCGACAGTGACCATGATGAGAGAACCCACAGCTCCTCTGGTCTGGAGGCAGGCTCTTCACAAACCTGGGTCTGACCTTGGTTTGTCTGGCAGAGCGGTGGCCAAGGGCACGCACACACACGCACGCATGCGCACACACACGCGCGCATACAGCGAGACCAGCGCCCGACTTGATAAACACTAGCGTCTGTGTAGCCCCCACGCGCATCGGGGGGCTACACGCCACACACACACACACACACACCCCTCAGAGGTTCTGTGGTTGGATTTTTAAGTGTCATTTTAGATTGTAACCACTTTAACTGTTATTTTAAACTTTGGCTATTCAAAAATAGCATGATATAAAGGCTCGTAGCTTGAAGATCTGTTATTATTTGAAAAATAATGAAACGTTTAGCAAATCTTGTTTTTTAACTAAAATCTTTGCTCCTAGTCAGGGAATAGCAGAATACCTGTCAAATCTGGGAAAAATTCCTTACCAAACGATGTCTTCACCAATGAGTTCGTAAAGGTGTCTAGTAACATATTTAACAAAGTTTGAAATTCAAAATCCCTAGGAGAATCTTTGACAGCTAGGGTAAGTTTGGGTCACTTTTGCTTTAAGTGGGATGTGAGGGGTCTAACTAAGTGTTTTTAATCATTCTGAATCCATTGCATGCATTTGTTTTGCACAAAAAAACATTCCTTGGGCTAAAAACGGCCCCCACAAACCTGTGAAAAGTGATGACTCATCACTAAACCATAGTTTTGTGGGGCTGTTTTTAGCCCAAGGAAGGTGATGAGACCAAGGAAGTGGATGAGACCCGAACTTACCCTAGCTGTCAAATATTCTCCTAGGGATTTAGACGAGTGACAAATAGCCCAAAAGTGCTTTAGTTTTCGAGATACCCCTACCGGAGTTAGGACCAAACACAACATAGTTTTTCCTCATCTCTAAGGTCTCCCATACATGAAATGGATTCTTGTATAAAAATATTTTACTGCAAAAGTGGTGAAATTGATATATAAAGTTATACACCCCAAACAAAAAAAGAAGCCTCTCCGTCTGGGGGTTGAGGCATATAAACTCATGTAGATTCACAATGGAATGTCTGAGAGCTTTAAAACTTGGCACACTTGAAGTCAGGACATCCCTCTACATTCTAGAAAAGACAGAGAGTCAATATCTGAATGGAAGTAGGAGATACAGTCATTTAAACACATACCTACAATGGGCGGAAATGTAAATCTATGTAGCATGTTCTCTTTACTTTTAAGTGACTATGACATGGATTGCCATGGTAATACATATGAGGGCTTGTTGGAAAGGTGTGGTTCTACTGAATCCAGCAATACCAATTGTGTAAAAGTAGCTTACATACTCATGAAGTTATGTGACTAAACGTATATGTTGTCCCAAACTGGAAAAAATAATGAAAAGAAACAGCCCTAATTTATGAAATCTACAGCATATATATATATATATGTATGTATTTATATATATATATATATATATATATATATATATATATATATATATATATATATATATATATATATCCCATTGAATACACCGTTATGCCCAACTGATATACAGTAGTGCAGCCAGCTAGAAGCTGAGACACAGAGAGGCTGTTCCCTCTGCATAGACTTCTGACTCAGTGAGGATGTCAAAGAGTCCGCCATCACCATAGAGCTTTCCGATGCTGGCAAGGTAAGCCATTGTGACATGCATACCTCCTAGTCTCATTGTGATCTTCCCATGTAAAAGCTCTGGTTTGTTCCACAAGATCTGTTGCGCTTTGCTATAAATTGCAAGGTCTGCAGTCACAAGTATATGGTGTTGTCCTAGTTCTTCAGCTAACTGTACAAGCCGCATCATGTCTGTATAGATGGTGGACAAATCTGAGGGTGATTCTCTTATGAAAGGCATGTACAGTAAGTAGTACACTGGCTACTGGAGGAGCTGTGTCTGATGTGAAAGCATTGAATGCAGACCACGCAGGAATATGTTGTTGATTCTCAATATGGTTTTGGGCTAGCTTCCAAACCAGGTCTCTGTCTTCTGCTGCTTTGGAGACTGCTGTGTTTATGTGTAGTATCTCAGGCTTGGGAAGTTCAGGCGGTTCTGGTCGCTTTGGAGGTTTGATATATCTGTAACCAGAAATAATAAGATACTCTTGTTATCATATGCATTAAATATCAACTAAAACACTAAACCTCACCAAGTATTCATATTGAATCATTTGTACTGTGGCTGTGCACATGAAAACAATAAATACAATTTGAAAAATCCAAACACACCTGTGAAGTTTATCTCCATTCAAGTCAGCTGTGTTCAAGGTTGAGAGAGACCCGTGCTAGGCCTTCATCTGCAGCGGAGACATGGCCTCTTTGGTACACAACAGATGCCATAGCATGAGTTGTTTGCTTCCCGTCCAGAGTATCCTCATTTTGATCAAAGTTATCGATCGCTGCATCAACAATTCCATGTTCAGAGACTCTAGTGAGGCCAGTTGGGATGTAGACACCACTCTCTGTCCTTGATATTTGGTCTGCTGCTGCAGATGTGAGGAAGTGTCGAACCTCTGTATAAGAAACACAGTGCCCCATTGCACTGAGCTCATCGATGAGCAACTTACAACCAAATTCATGATGAATCAAAATGGCAAGTCCCAGTGTGATTGGTGTATGGATGTGACGGCACTGTGCAATGAGATCATGGCAGATTGCAATGACAGGCAGATTGTCCTTTGAAGCTGGTTCCTCATCACAGGTCTTGTAATTTCGGTGGGCATTTGAATCAGCACACCAGTTCACAAAGTCATAAACATCATTTGGTACATAGTTGCTACAATGTAGATGTGATAGTCGATTACTGCTGACATATGATTTATGGTTATGGTCAACCTGTTCCATGCTCTTTCTCAATATGTCTGCAGCTCTATGTAGTATTTGCCTGTCAGAGAGACCTTGACTTGGCTGTGGTGTTTCACAGTCTTCCGTAGAAGATGTTGTCTCTTCAGGCTTATCTTGGAGTTGTGCAGCTCTCATTGCCAATCCCATGGGCACACTTTCAGAGCATATCAAATCAGACTTTCCAGCTCGTTGTACAAATACCAGCCTGTCTTTGTAATTCTGTAAGAGCTTTTCTTTCAGTTTCCAGGATGCAGTTTTAGTGTGTTGGACCGTCTCATCGTCATCCCCAGACCTCAGTGTGTTCAGTATGTCATCATAACTCCCAGTCAAGGAGTTGAGTGTTGTCACTTTCATTTCTTTGGAGAAAATAGTTTTGTCAATGTGTTCGGTGAGCTTAATAAAAGCTTTGTCATAGATACTGGTCTTCTGTTCTGATTCTTTTTTTCGTCTGGCAGCTGCTATATTTAGTTCAGAGATGTAGTGTTTCAGGCAGCTTTTATGATATTTGGCATCATATGCAAAGAGATCCGGATAGGAGAGCATCCGTAGATTTACAACTTCATCAAGCCTTTCTGATGCTGCATGAAGGACCTTGTCTCGGGTACTCTGACCTGTACCAGTCATAATAGCTGTCAGAGGTTCTGGTCTTGATCTGTCTCTCCCACAAATAAAACAATCCCTTCGTATATCAAACGATATTGTATCAACCCTACTCAGTCTTCCTGATGAGACTGATGCAGGTGCACTCTCACTTTCAACATCTGTAACTTGTTGCTCACTGATATTGGTCTTACTGGAGTACTTTGCTCTACATGATACATGATACCTTTATTTTGAATGAAAGTATATCATCTGTATATGGAGACAGAGTTTTGTGAACATCATCATTTCTCTGTTGAGCAACATTTAGAATACGTTGAAGGCCTTCTGCTGTGGGCTTTTTGAGCGGTGGTAGACCGCTCCATAGCATGGCCGTGTGTGTATCCGTGTATGTATCCGTGTATCCGTGTGTGTATGTATGTATGTATGTATGTGTGTATGTAGCCTGAACTACCACTCAGTGACCAGAGAGGGTGCTCTTGTGTCTAGTCTGAGCATCAACTGCAATATTCTCTCTCTCTCTCTCTCTCTCTCTCACACACACACACACACACGCACACACACACACGCACGCGCGCACACACACACACACACACACACACACACACACACACACACACACACACACACACACACACACACACACACACACACACACACACATAATATCTATGTTGTTGGCAACTTGCACTATTTACAGTATTGTTACCAGTGATACAAATTAAGGCACTGTTCTATTTTGGTGAAACAGTCCATTGTGAATGTATATGCTAATACACTGGTTCCCAAACACTGCTGGGACCCATTTAAGAAGATGTGAAAACAGCAGATCTACAAGCTCACAACACGGCGCAAAGCGAAACGTCGTGAGCTTGTAGATCTGCTGTTTTCACAAGTTTGGGTCCTGGGCAAATGTCTAATTTCTCTTTTGGGTCACAAGCTAAAAGGTTTGGAAACCACTAGCTGGGCTAATGGACAAACTAACATTAAGCACTTTCCATCAGGCTAATTAGCCATTTGATTTGGCAAAGTCCTTCTCGTCTTTTTACCATCCAATATTTGCAACAATTTACCTGTCATTTTATGAAGAAACCCACGTAGGAAATAAGATGCAGATGGAGCAGGTGGAGTCAAATACTGTAGTATAACTTCTCGATTCTGGACAGAACTGAATGCTGTTAACCTTGAATGCTGGATAACCTTGAGCATCAAATTGCTGAAGCTATAGGAACTCAGCCAGGTGTGCTAAATCATCATTAGTAGTTCTATTGCATTTCAGGTCTTCATTTTCTCTGCATTATCTTGAAGTTGCATATATTTTATAAAATACATTATTTATATATATATATATATATATATATATATATATATATATATATATATATACACATACAGACAGACAGACAGACAGACACACACACACAAAATTGTCTCAAGTTTAGGACATTTCATACATTTTGGGGACTTCTACTCATGTTAGTTTGTTCCACCACTGATCAGTCAAAATAAAAATAAAACTGTATTTCCCCATGTGGGACACCTAATATGTTTTGTGCCATAACTCCATGAGTGTGTAAGCTAACTTTACACAATTGGTATTGCTGGATTCAGCAGAACCACACCTTTCCAACGAGCACTCATGTGTGTTGATATGGCAAACCATGTCAGAGTCACTACAAAGTAAAAAGAGCATTCTACATAGATTTACATTTCCGCCTATTGTAGGTATGTGTTTAAATGACTGTATCTCATACTTCCATTCAGATATTGACTCTCTGTCTTTTCTAGAATGTAGAGGGATGTCCTGACTTCAAGTGTGCCAAGTTTTAAAGCTCTCAGACATTCCATTGTGAATCTACATGAGTTTATATGCCTCAACCCCCAGACGGAGAGGCTTCTTTTTTTGTTTGGGGTGTATAACTTTATATATCAATTTCACCACTTTTGCAGTAAAATATTTTTATACAAGAATCCATTTCATGTATGGGAGACCTTAGAGATGAGGAAAAACTATGTTGTGTTTGGTCCTAACTCCGGTAGGGGTATCTCCAATTTTTTTCAAATTGTCACTAGCCTAATTCTTATTTCAATCTTTGTTAGATATGTTACTAGACACCTTTACAAACACATTGGTGAAGAAATCGTTTGGTATGGAATTTATTCACAGGTTTTATTAATATCCCCTGAATATTCTGGGATTAGAAGAAGAAGAAGTAATTTTTGAATCTATCTGTGTAACCTAAGGCAGAGTTTTAGAGTTCTCAAATTCTGCCCGAACCTGACCCGACCCGGCGACTTTGGGCCGGGCCCAAAATGCATCCTAATTAGTCTATTACCCCCAGAAAATACATTTCAACTGCCCCTGGCAAATGGCAGTGGATGTGTTTTGAATGCAGCTCTTAGTGAACTTTACTCAGGTAGTTCAAAACTCAATGGAAAGTGTACGTTTTCTGGATGTTTCGGCCATTTTCTCTGGAACAGAAGGTCCGATCTGCTCTGTTTAAAGCTGGTTGGATGCGTGACTTTGAGGACATTAAACACACAACGACGCATTTTCGAGGCCTAAAGTGCCCTCCCCCCGCCGTTTGGGGACCCTCACCCACAGGTTGAGAACCACACTGACTATCTGTTTACGCTCTAGATCCCTTCATTCAGGATGCAATGCACGATTCTCTCTCTCTCTCTCTCTCTCTCTCTCTCTCTCTCTCTCTCTCTCTCTGTTCTCCAAGCACTCCTGGATAAAGATCCATTAATTCAGCACACACACACACACACACGTGCGTGTGCGCGTGTTGGGTTTTGTCCAGCGCGCAGTGTTTCATTAGGAGTGTCTCAGCAGTTTGTGGACGCTGTGGATGTGTTTTGTCTCAGGTGGGGGGACCCGGGTAGGGGGGGATGGGGGGTCCCCCCCAGAGCCTCTTTCAGGACAACAGGAGCTGACAGGAACAGTTGTTAATGTTTCCTCTCTGTCTGCCGCGTGGCTCCGCTTGGTTTCACTGAGGAGGACACAAAGTGAAATAACTACTGAGATACTTTTTGCTGTCTCTCCACCTTCACCTCCCCCCCATTACCACCATAGATACTAGGGGTGTAACGATACATTGTAATAGCTATTCGATACATATCACAATACATGGTTGACGATACAATACATGGACTATATTGGTTCCTTCATGGTGATACGATACGATTCGATTCAATGATTTAAAATCGATATAGTAACTATTTAGCAAAGAAATTAAATCTGTGTGAAAGTTGTGGATAGTACAGGGAAACATGTATTATTATGGATATAAATAAGTAAACACAGTGGTTATCTACCAAATACATGGTCATTGTATATTGACAACCTGCACCTTGACATGAACCCAGAGATTACACACATTTATCGATAGACCAGTGTAGCTATATGGAAAGGAAAAGTAATTAAACCCCTCCTTTTAAATTGTTCTTCTTAAAAATGCTAAATACAATGCATAAGTAGGTAGTATTGATACAATTGATTCGTTGCACTGCCCTGAGGCGTCTTACTAGTATCTATTAGA
The DNA here is from genome assembly GCF_963921795.1 of Nannobrachium achirus. Lineage (NCBI taxonomy): Eukaryota > Metazoa > Chordata > Actinopteri > Myctophiformes > Myctophidae > Nannobrachium > Nannobrachium achirus. The sequence continues at coordinate 7,027,355 of NC_137830.1, forward strand.
TACTAGTAAGACGCCTCAGGGCGAGGTCGCACCAATTCTTGTCCATCTGGCCGGTGATGTATATCGGACCAGTTACCCATATATTGAGACCCCTGCATGATAGTCGACAATGTGATGTCAGAACATGACCATATATGGGCATTACCAAATTTGGGAATTCCCAGATATGCGCTTAATATTGATGACATCGGGACAGGGATCTCCATATATGGGCATAAAACTGACAAGGACATCATTAATTGGCAAGTGTGACTCGGGATGACATCAGCGATGTCAGGGCATAAAAGGGACATCAAGGGACATCAAGCCATTCTGTTAAGAGTGGTTCCCCTGACATCACAGTAACATCAGAGTATGATGTCAGAGCGACAAACCCATAGAACCACAGACAAACCCATAGAACCACAGACAAACCCATATAACTACAGTGTCAGGCGTGACGACAGACAGACAGAGATAAGCGGACAACATGTGCCGGTTTTCATAGTAAACATGCGACCTATGGTCACAATGAAACACAAGATGCTTCAGGGCAGGAGCTCAAGCCCCCTTTTTTGTCTATGTGTGCACGTGCCTGGTAACAACTGAAAAAAAAAAAACGCTGCCAGTCAAAGTGACTACTGGCCAATCACAACTTGTCTTTTCCGGGACTTATCAATTGAACAGAGCTTTATTGGCGTATGTGTGACGCAAGCGGAAGCGATTCACACGGAAGCCATGCAGATTCCCTTGGTGATTCCTCGATGCACATGCCCCAGAGCCCATGGAGGCGTCTACCTTTCATCAAAGAGGCGGTGCCATAGTTTTGTACTTTTTCTGGTTTTCATGTGTCTAGGAGGTTGACAGCACTTCATTAGACCCCCTGGTGTGGTTGTTATGAGCAATTATGTATTCCCTTTGTTTGATGCCTGTCATAGATTGGAGGGGGGGAATGTGCTTGTTTACACACAGACTCGCCTGATTGGCTGAACCACAGTTACCGGGGGATATACCCAGGCTTTCCTTTCTTGAATGAAATGACTGGAATCAAAATGGCTTCCCACATGAAGAAGGACGAATTCTTGGGACAGAATTAATTCCCCAGCGGATTACTCGTGGCTCGTGGTCAGTGGACACACACTTGCAATTTCCCAGAATTGCACCTTCCTAGTTTGTGTTGCTGTTGTTGGTCATGGCTTCCAGTTCCCACCTGATGTTGTGTGGGAGTTGTGACTGCTCCAGTCCGTACTGAATTACTGCTAGTTTGCATAATGTCTTCAGACTAGGACTTGGGTCTAAGATGTACAGGTCAGCAGGTCTGAGGATGATATAATCTCCCACCATGCAACAGCACATCCTATTCATCCCAGCGGGGCCATTTCCTTTGGGCTCAGCCTTCTTCCAGGAGAGGGTCTCTGGGTTGAATTTCCACAAATCATTTAAGGCATACTTATTGTAGCCACCAAATACGTAGAGCTCTCCATTGTTGACAAAGGCTGCATGACCGTGACGTTGTTCTGGAAGAAGCTGTGCAGAAGGTGCTCTCAGCCAGCAGTTGGTCTCAGTGTCAAACACTCTCATGATGTTGTTGTTGAAAGGAGCTGCGCCCCCAAACACAAACATCTTTGTGCCCATCATGGTGGCAGAGTGACATATTGTACCAGGAGGTGGAGAACCTCTGGTGGTAATTAAAGACCAGAGCATTGTGCTGGTGTCCAACTTGTACACGTCGTTATGGTATCCAGTCACATCGCTGTATCCTCCATGAACATACATGACCTTCTCCAAGACAGAGGCTGAGTGGCCAGCCCTCGCCTCTGGAACCGTTCCAGAAACCTTAGGCTTGAGCCATCTGTGGGTGTCGATATCAAATGCATAAAGCACGTTGCAGTACTCCTTTTTGTCATCATTATAACCTCCCCAGATGTAGATGATATATTCTATCAACACAGCTGTGTGGTTCCAGAGATTGGGTGGAACTTGAAGGTGACATTCTGCTCTTCCAGTTGTCAACTTCCTCCAGCGTGAAGACACAGTGTTGAAGACATGAACATCAATCTGTTTCTTGTCGTTCCTGGTCCCTCCAAATGAGTAGACTTTGTCTCCCACGGCGACAGCAGCTTGACCACGTCCACAAGGTCCTCCGTTCAGACGCGGAATCCAGAAGAACATTTCTGACAGATAGATCTCCTACAAGGTTTATTCTGATTCTGATTTCCGTGTTGTTATGCATAAGAATGGAGTCCTATTGTGTGCCCTATTGTGTGCCCTATCACTTATATTGGTTCAGTGGCACAAACATTGCACGACGTTGGACCAATCGCACAAAGCTGATGCGTTGGGCTGGCCAATCAGTGAATTCAAAATATTGCATGGGCTAAAAACGGTCCCCTCAAAACTGTAAAAAGTGGATAACTGATCACGTTTCATCACTAAATGATAGTTTTGTGGGGCTGTTTTTAGCCCGAGGAAGGTTTTTGGTGCAAAACACATGCTTGCAATAGATTCAGAATCATGGGGAAAAAAACGAATGTGACCCCTCATATGCTACTTAAAGCAGATTCATTTTTAGCATTTTTTTCCCCTGTAGAGTAAAGTTAATGGGACACCAACTCTAGCAGCTGATAACTCCAATTTAGCTGTGTCTCAGGAAGGGTTATCATAACAAAATGTTATCTACAGATATAGAGATTCTCAAAAATGCCCATGGACTATATATGTGGGTATTTGACAACACTTGTTGGTTGGTGGTGACGGCGGCACAGTGAACGCTGCTCCCTCATTGGCTAAGGGCCCTGCCTTTGTACTGTCAGCCACATACAGACAGACAGCAGCGATCACCCTACTCGCTCGCTCTGCTTCAACTTCAACTCCTCTCTCTCTACAGACAGTACTATGATATCTCTGCTGTCGGGCCGAAACCTCCTAACTCCAAAATGTTCATTTTCCGGAAAATGAGCTCAAGTGGAGTTAGGAGGTTTTGACCAAAGGGCTTTTTACTACTTTTCATTGGTTCAGTATTATTTTAACCAACACACAGACGTAAAGGGTGTTCAATAGCACATATTTATGAAAAAAAAAGAGAGGGCCAATCGGGTGGGCTGGTTTGGCAGAAAGTGTGGAGTTAGGAGGTTTTGTCCCAAGCACTTTTTACTACTTTCCATTGGTTCAATATTATTTTAACCAACACTCAGATGTAAAGGGTGTTCAATAGCCCTGATTTATTCCAAAAAATCTAAAACTTCAAAAATGGAGTTAAGAGGTTTTGGCCAGACAGTGACGATATGCTGATAACGTTTTCCCCTCTCTCTCTCTCTCTCTCTCTCTCTCTGCTGACTCTCTTCTCTCCAACAGACTATATGCTGACGACTATATGCTGACGACACTCTCTCCTCTCTCTCTCTCTCACAGACAGTACTATATGCTGACGACACCCTTTCCTCTCTCTCTTAACAGACAGTACTACGAGATGCTGTACAACACGGCAGACGAGCTCCTGAACCTGGTGGTGGACCAGGGCGTGCGCTACACAGAGCTGGAGTACATCAACGCGCTGTCGCTGCTGCAGCGCAGCCAGACGGGTGTGGGCGACCTGGGCACGCAGGGAGTCCGCACGCAGCGCCTCAAGGAGATCATCTGCGAGCAGGCCGCCATCAAGCAGCAGGCCAAGGACAAGAAGATCACCACCGTGTGATCTTCCCCAGGCAGGGGGGTCCCCAAATGATTTTGGGGGAGGTCCCCAGATGATTAGCTTAATGTGCAACTTTGTTTTCTCACTCAACAGTAAACAAACCTGTTAAAGTTAAAGTGACAATTTAACCCATTTAGACCTCAGGCCGATTCTAAAAATGCCTTCAAAAGCCCGACCTAAGTTTTCAGAAAATGTTATGTTGCTATATAGGCTACTGTACATAGCAACAAGAACAACACAATGTGTTCTTGTCCTGAATAGGTTAAGGACTTTTTAATACCTCTAAAATGGCCAAATTGTCAAATATTAGAGGCAAAATAGCAGATCTACATGCTCACAACGCCTCGCGTTGCAAGCATGTAGATCTGCTATTTTCACATTAGAACCGTGTTTGATGAAATGTAATGTCTCAACTCTTACAGCTCAAGATGTCTGTCAGGGCTGGGGGTCCCCAGTTCACATAATGTGGTCTTGTTTCTGTTTGAGGTCAATGGTATTCAATTCATTGACATATAAATATAGCAACAAAAAAACATATAAAAACACTATATGTACAGAGTAGGGTAGGGGGAGATGGGGGTGGGGGTAAGGCAAGGGGTGTGCTCACTTCTCGCCTGTCTATGGGAGAAGTGATAACTACCTCCGCCTCTGGCCTCCTGAAAGGTGATTTTTCAGTGTAGTTTTGAAGGAGGCCAGCGAAGGGAGCGCTCTAGATTAGTCTGTACCGCAACCCCACCAAAAGTAATCATATTTGAACTGGGCGGGGGCACTCTGATAGCATAGTTATTCTCAAACCTGAACCAAGTGGACCCTTACAGGTCCATTTGGTTCCATGTGTACACGTCCAGAGTCCTTGAAATGAAAACAAAATAAAGATTTGAGAACCACTGCTCTGGATCGGAGAGGCGTTGAGAGCTTGTAGAACGGTTATTTCCGGGCAAATAGGTTTGGTAGAGGTAAACAAAAGAGCAGACCAAGATTGAAAGGTCATGTTTACTAAGTATCGACCATTTAAGTGGTTAAATGTGTGAACATCTGCAACTCAATGTTATACAATATGTAGAGGGGGTCCCTGCTGTATCTCCCTCTCTGCTAAGGGGTCCTTGGCCTGAAAACCTGCATTACAGAGTGTGCCATGTGGTCTCCTGGCAGCCCCCCTCTGCCCCCCCACATGACAGATGCCTCATTAACTCTCTCCCAGCCATTTACAATAGGCTTGTGCGCCTATACTGCCAGGAATTTTATTAATTTCCAAGTTAGCTTTAATCTAACCCAACAGGGATCATATTGTTGAAGAATGTAGTACTAGTACTATCCACTAGAGTGTGCCCAACGATAATCTCCTAGAGTCTGGACTAGCGAGTGGACAGCAGTAGACCCATAATGGCGGCGCCCATTGGCGGCCATTATGTCTCCCGGTCCGCCTTACGGGAGCTATAAAACACGATCCGAACGTCGTGCGCACGCCATTTACACTCGTTTTTGCTCTTGAGTGACCAATCTGTCAGTCCAGCCATTTTTTTCCGAATGAAAATCGGTCTAAAAATGGTAAAGTTTGATAAGAAAAACGTCAACATTCAATGCTGTAAAAAGGCCCATTCTATGTTATGGCCGAACGACTTCCGGGTTACGTCATCGATGATGTCACTTCCTTCGAATATGTAACTTTAGACTAAAATTAAGCTAGAAAGGTCATTTATAGCTCAAAAAATGTCAAAAAAATACCAAAATGATCAGAAAATGATCCCCAAGGCGACGTTTGGCGATCTGGCTGCCTCACCCTCCTCAAAATGGCGATGGAAGGCGATTTGGCTGTGAACTAGTTAAACTGTCTGAACGAGGGACTATACTTTGTGCGCCTGCCCTGCCATCATGTTGAATGTCCGTCGCGAAACCGTTCCCCCCGCAAGGATTATAGTCTTTAGGCTGCAAAAATAGAATAAAAAGTCTAGTTTTTTTTTTTCTTTGGGTTTGATTTGCGTACTTTGTTTGTCGGGTCCGTGTTGTCGACTTGTTGATTTAGTGAGTCTGATAGAACACGTGCTGTGGTGTCGCAGGGTTTAAGCGACGGACAAACATTGAAAATGTACAACACCTGTCCCTCTAAATCTGCTCTCAACAGATGGGACAGAAATGGAAGGAAATAATAGTATATTGTATATGTCGGGTGGAAACCATGTCAAAAAACTATTTCTTTTCAGGATTCAAATGTAAAAAAAAAACTGCAATAGTAGCAGATCTACAAGAGCTGGTGGATCTGCTACTTTTGTGAGACTCTTTGGCAGTGGTTCTCAACCTCTTAACAAATTAAACATTGTCCAAATTGTCAAATATTAGAGGCAGAAATTATGTAAATAGCCGATCTACATGCTCTCAACGTCTCGCAACACGAGGCGTTGAGAGCATGTAGATCTGCTTTTTTCACAATAGAACCATGTTATACAAAATGTAATGCCTCAACTCTTAGTGCTCGTCAGGGTGGGGGGTTAAATATGTCCCCAGTTAAATATGATTATTTTGGGGGTTGCGGCCTGAAAAGGTTGAGGAGAACCACTGCTCTTTGGTATGATGGCTTAGGGCATGAAAAAATATATATAAAATACGGAAGATTAGAGCGAGGATATATTGTTGTAATACACGTACAGCATGGCTTCCTAGTCCTTGATATTAAGAGTTTAACTTTCAAAGCCGAGACACAGAGAGAGAGAGAATGGAAATGTTGTGGAGGAGGAGGAGGAAGGCAAAGGCGTTTTGTTAAACAGATCATTTGTCATACGAGCTCCACTAAATTGACACAACTGTAAATCACTTCCTCACCGCGCCGCACTAAAAAAAGTGCTGAAAACTTTAATTTGAGCTCCGCTAAAATTGAACACACTCAGACACACAAACACACGCACCATAGCGCACGTGTGCACACACACACACACACACACACACTCGCACTGTAGCACACACAAACAAGAGTCACAAATCATTCGGGCTGCGCCGCATCGCCCCGTGCGCGTGTTCCTTAGTTCATTAACTCGGGAGAGAAGTACTTAACGAGGGAAGGAGAGGTGTGGGAAACGAGAGAGAGCTTGTCAATAACGAGAGGAGGACCCCCACCCCGGCCCCCGGCCCCAGGCCCCTGGCCGGGCCCCGGGGAGACCCCGCGGAAACATCCATCATAATGACAACAGCCTGGATCGATGGCGTCCTCCCGCCCTCCCTCCCTCTCTCTCGCCCGGCCTAACGCTCTGAGATGTACGCTTAGTGTAAGAGTCTGGAAATGTGCTTAGTTCAGCTGTTCCTCTCAGTCCTCTGATGGTTGTTCATGTCGTTGCGGTCGGACAGAAACCTCCTATCGCCATGTCGTTAGCCTCAAAGCGTAGCCTCAGGGGATCAGTAGCATTTCAGGTTTCTGATCCGTTCTGGAGCGGAAACAACCATGTCAAGTTGTAGTCATCAGCCGGACTACACTTTGGAAACAACCTACGTCATGTCATCAGCCGGACTACACTTTGGCCGGAAAGATCAAACCGGAAACAGTTTTAACCCAAATAATTCCCTGAGCTCATGGGCATCATTTTAGGGCCTCTACCCAATAAAACCCTTGATGCGGCTTATGAATGCCAGGCTTTCCTTTCCTGGAAACCCTGGCAAGATAGATGGGACAGGCCAAAATGTATTTATATGTTTAACCAATCTTGATTTCTTTCACATATTTTGTCTTTGTAAAACAGTTAAGTGACATGGTTTTGTACCTGTACTGGAAACCTTTGCACAACAGAAAGGTGAAGCTCAAAAACACTCAAAAGTAGCAGATCCGCAAGCTTGTAGAGCTTCTACTTTTGTTGGCTTTTTTATTTGAATCCCGGAAAAGAAAGTTTTTGGACGTATGAGGTGTCCACCCGACAGAGGCGGTATAAAAGTCAGGTAAGCACATCGCGGGGACGGTGATAACGCCTCGTTTGTATTCCTCACGCGACCGAGCCGTGCTGCAGGCGAGATCAGATGCTGAACTCTGGAAGGTCTGATCGCCTCTGCAGGCTTGACGAAGTATAAATTGACCTTTGAAAGGTGATATTTAGTTTGTTTAAATAGTTGTTGAATAGCTCCATGTTCCAATTGTAAAATGTCCAATAACGTTACTTTGGGAATGCCGGTTTTAGGAGAGTGGACTCATCGTGTGAAATTGGAAACAAAAATGCATTTTGCTGACAAAATTGGATTGATTTTCTTTTAATTCTCCCTCTTGATTGGATGAAATGTGTAACCCACCCGAAAATGTTATTTTCTGTTTACTAAAGAGCTAAAGAGACCGTGAACGACCCTTGTTACTGAGCAAACACTCTATAGCGATGATTACTATTCAGAATTAGGCATGTGCTGTAACACAACGATTCGCTCAATTCACCATACGATTCCAATCACGATGCTAGCTTAACATTTTTTTTTCTCATCTCCTCTTTTCAATACAGCATCAAATGACTGAAAACTATTTTTTTATGAATTCTCTTACAAAGATGCAGTTTTTTCCTTCTTTTTTGGTGGTATTTCTTTTGCATTGTAATACATTTTTTGTATTAAATCAATTTATATTGTCACTGGTTTGAATTGATTATAAGTCGTTATGTGCCTATTTGGAAAATACGAAGATTTAACCTTTGAACAATAAACCTTTTTTGTTTTAACCAAAACAAAGATCACTAAAATCACCTTTTTAACACCTCCATTTACGTAACGCAGTATGTGTGTACGCACAGAGCTCTGCAGGTCTGCTAACTGCATTTAAACTGCTTTATTCGTTATAAAGACATGTTTTATTTTGCACATAATCATAGTTGTTCGCCCATAAAACGACTTATCTATCAATTATACACCCCATGAAGCCTTGAATTAATAGGGGATTATTTGTTTCTGTTTGTGTGGATTTCCTAAGCCAATAATTTGAAAACCCGCAGAGACTCGATCACACAATTATTGGCTCAAGAATGCGACATAAACAGCTAAATTCTCCATGAATTCAAGACTTCCTGGCTTGTGATATAAAATAAGTCATTTCGTTTTTTTGGGGGTGAACCTTTAAGTGATATATATATGGGTGTTTATTTTTGATTTGTTGTAATATCACATAATAAGTGCGAGTTTGGACGCGTCCGAATGACAAAGAAACAGTTGTGAGAAGCTCATTCGTCCTTATTTGCAAAACATGTAACGATCCTCTGCGGCTGTCACCCTGCATAGAGTGGAACACGGAGGATTTGCCAATGTAAACACTATCTCTCTGGAATAATAAAAACAGTCACTCATGCCAGTGTTGTCTGGAGTTGATATCTTTTTGCACGACGCTGCCAACAGAGACATGCTGGGCCCCTGATTCAGCCTGGGAAAAAGAGTTGGAGAGGCCCTCATTGCACGCTATAGAGAGAGATCTCTCTCTATAGCACTGCTGCTGCTACTCAAAGATTTGCCATTTCAGATCATGACAAGTGACAAGCCAGTGGGCCAATTATTGTACATGATTTATATTTCGTTGTTGTCGGATGAAAACCATGTATGTCCAAAACCGTTTGTTTTGTATTTATCATTTTAAAAATGATTTAAACGAGTGAAAACAGCCGATCTACAAGCACACAACGCCTCGCACCGCGAGGCGTTGTGTGCTTGTAGATCTGCTGTTTTCACTACTTTTGTGCAACGACCTTGTATGATGAAGCAGGGCTTTGCTTTGCGAAAAAAATGTATACATTTAGATACGAGGTTTCTGCCCGACAGTGACGATTTACTTTGTTGGCCTCCCAGCCGCCAAAATGGAACGAAGGCCGACATTTTATTTATTTATTTTTTCCCCTAATGGCTGGCCTGGACCGGCCGGGAATGAACCGGTCATTTGGGAGTTGTCCCATTTTTCCCAATGGCCAGCACGTCCCTGGCTGCCAACATTACAGTGCTGCAGTGGGCGGAAAGTAACTAAGTACACTTACTCAGAGTACTGAAATACATTTTTTAGGTATTACTTACTTTACTGGAGTATTTCCAATAGTTTTTCAATACTTTGTACTTCTATGTTCTACTCCACTACATCTCAGATGAAAATACGGTACTTTTACTGCACTACAATTATTTAGTTACTTTGTAGATTTTGATTATTATTACAAAACATGCTAACCACTTCAGCCCTACCCTACAGTATATTCATTCAGTAATTTGGCTATTTGAAAATAGCTGATTGATAAGCTCACAACCCGCCACGTTGTGAGCTTGTATATTGGCTATCTACAAGCTGCTTGATTGTAGATGGCTGCAAGATCTGCCATTTTCAAAAACATTTGTTTTAATACATGTTATACTTCAACTGGGACATTCTGCATAATGAATACTTTTACTTTTGGTACCAATACTTTTGCACTTTAAGTACATTTTGAATTCAGTGGTTTAATGTAGAACTTCTATAATTATGAATGCAGAGTATGTCTACACCGACTGCATTAGTGATACTTTTACTTAATGGAGTTTACTCACCCCAGGGAGACTTGAGTTCAATAATATTGTTTAGTATTTATCGCATTCCTATAAGACAAAAAATGTGATTATAGTAAATGTTCCCCCATTGATTCCGGATGGGGACCCGAATGCATGGCCCTGGATGGGGAAACAATCAGGGTACTTTGATTATAGGTTACTACTATAGGCCTAATCAAATTGTTGTCTAACCCTAACCCTAAACCTAACCTCAGTAAAACTATGCCTAAACCTAACCCCAACCTCAGTAACCCTGACGCTGGCGAGTAGCCGACGCTGGCGACTGTGGCGGGTAGCCGATGCTGGCGAACGGAAAAGAAGCGCTCCTTCCTCCACCATCTCCTACGTTTGGAATAATAGCATACCGTAGAGCATCACAGCGGAAGTGGTTTCCTGGTGCCACTTAAAATCTCCCATTCATTTTCGCCATAGACTTTTACAAAAATATTTATAACAATTATGTTAAGCCTCGAACCAAGCCATCCAGGATGGCAGTGAATCATGACCATACAGCTTTTGTTTCTATGAAAAGAACATTTTGAAAAATCGCTAAACAAAGGGTAGTTATTAAATGTAGTATATCAAATAATGTAATATTAAAATATGTTTTCACATAGAAACAAAGGTTGTATGGTCATGATTCACTGCCATCCTGGATGGCTTGGTTCTAAGCTCAACATAATTGTTATAAATATTTTTGTAAAAGTCTATGGCGAAAATGAATGGGAGATTTTAAGTGGCACCACTTCCGCTGCGATGCTCTATGTGTTTTCTATTGTTGTTGGGTTTTCCTAGAGTCTAGTTTTATTGCCAGCCTGCTTTTGATATCCAGCCTGTCTGGTCATTCATGTTTTAATACCAGGCGGGGGACACAGTTTATCCAGGCTGCTGCTGATCAAACTGAATGGAGTACACAAAGTAGTGGAAATAGGACAGAAATAGGCCTATCAATCCGTGCGAACAGACAGAAATGAAGTCCATTTGACCACAGTTCAGATGACAACTCAGAAATATAAGGAGGTGACGAATAGTGAGAGGAAGCATCCTAAAAAAGCTGAAACACTACACTTACTTACTTACTTACTGGAACAGTAACTAATCAGTGACAATAAAGACAGACTCCACTTAGGCCTGTATAGTAACCTGACTGCGCCAGATAATGGCAGCAGTGCGTATGCCTGGCTGTAGGGCGGTAGCCTACGCACTACTGCCACCAACCACCATCTGGCGCAAGTCAGGTTACCCGTATAGCACTTACTTGACCTAGCCTCGAACGCCATGCAGTCTTATGCAATGGTTAAACTGTAATTTATATTAGGTTATTTAGACCTCAATGACCTTTTATTGTATTAAACTGTTTAGTTTAATGCAAGGTTCATGGTTTACTTCATCCTACTGAGACACTACACTGTCTCTATGCATTTGATGAGTGTGTTTACCTGGCTTAAAGGCACTCTGGATTAAGAGTGTCTGCTAAATTGTAAATATAGAGCCCTATCTTACAGACATTAGATCAGAACTATTATTGTTAGTTTAAATATAGAGCCCTATCTTACAGACATTAGATCAGAACTATTATTGTTAGTTTAAATATAGAGCCCTATCTTACAGACATTAGATCAGAACTATCATTGTTAGTTTAAATATAGTAGTCTGGTAGGAAGATAGGCCTCCCGCGCACCCGAAAGATATATTTTTCTAACCTACCTTTTTAGAATCCTTAAGGTGTCTAGTTAATGAATTTTGATGTTCCCAGATCCAATTATTGTCCCATATATGTTTTTTTTTAACCATATGTTGTGTCCGTCCTGGACTTTTGGGTGTGAAAACTAATAACTTTAAATCAACATAGCTCCTGAACCATACATCCGACAGAAACCATCCACCCCATTTTATGTTCGTCTTTGCAAGATGAATTGATTGACATGAAGATTTGCCATGGTGCCATCATGTTTAGTGCATTAAAACCCAAATAAACACAACAAAAAGTTAAAATTCGCCTAAACTGGATCACAACAACTCCTCCCCCATACACCCTATTGATATATTTTTCTAACATTTGCATTTTTACAATCTTCAAGATGTGTAGTAAACAAATGTTGATGTTCCCAACTTGAAATATTGACACATGTATGTTTATTCTCGCATAGTGTTTGCTATAGTGAATCTTTGCAAATGCAAAAAAGAGAATGTAAAATCTACACAAGGTCTTAACTATACATTTTTCTGAGACAAAGGTCCAATTTGTCTGTTTCATTTTGGCATGAGGCATTGAGGGAGATGGCTAGTGACATAATATGTACATTTATGTATCATCAGTACTCAAATAAATTCTAAAATGCAGACAATTCAATAGGCGGAATTGGGCCAATTCAATACAAATGAAGGAGTTTATGTTTATTTTTTTTATTTTTTTTCAAATTGTTAATATGAATGCATTAGGTGCTTGATACACACATCCCATCCCCAATTCAAAATATAGTGCCAGGTTTTAATTTTGCCTACAGTCTTGGATATCTGCAAACACTTAAAATATACATGAAGTTTTAATTAAATGATATGCTTAGACAAATTACCCTATTTTGTTTTATTTTGGCATGGCATGTCATGCCAAAATACCATTTCATGCCAAGATTTGATTCTAGACAACCTCAGGTTTCCAATGGAACCAACCTTGTCATGCTACCTTGTCTGGCAGGGGGGGATAATGCCTAATGATTCAAAGATAGACAACATTTTGGCAAGGGATAAACGGCCATCACCAATTTTCAAAAAGACCCTGGTGCTTTCGCCTCGATTTATGTGAATGGAAACGCGTGAAAGCCTGCCCTGTACAGAGATGCCAAATTTAGGACAATCTCATGCAGTGTTGGGTAAGAACCATGCAGTTTTTTTTTTGTATTCAGTACAAATATGTAATTTACGCCTATTGTAAAAATGTTTATCTGTTTAAGACCACATACTGTACTTTCTCTATAGGGGCGGCATAGCTGAATGGTTGGGGAGCCCGTCTGGGGAACCAGAGCTCCTGGTTGTCCCAGGTTCGATTCCAGGCACGGGTAGCAATGTTGATCTGTGTGGAAGAAAATAGATATCTATCTATCTATATAGACCACTGCACTGCAACTCAACTCAATTAACACTTATGTTGCAATGATTTTTTCTCTTCAATGTCTCGCGTTGCCATGGTTACCATAGACTTCCATGTAATTGTGCAAGTGTGTAAAAACTGCACGCCCATGCCTAGATGATGCACCACGTGTGTAGATGCTGTTCACAGCTTTCAAACAAAAAAATCCGCTTGGAAATCCGTTCAGGCATTCATGATTTATCAGCCATTATGTTTTCTTCAGATGTAAACAAACATGGCTGCCATGTTTGAAAGAATGGGTTGGTATGGGGGTTAAACATGCAATTTCGCGATCGCGATCATGCCTAATACATTTCTGGAGGTCAAAAAATTTTTTTTTGAAAAAAATATTTTGAAAAAAAAAAAAAAAAAAATTCAAAAACGGCCCAAACTCGGGGTTGGCACAGCACTAGTACCAATACAAACTCGGGAAACTCGGGGTTGGCACCATATGTGTTAAAAGCACATTTCTAATGCACATTTAACATGACCACATTGACCAGGTCACCCTGTACAGTTAAAAAAACAACAAAAAACAATGTAATATAACATAAAATACCAATAGCATAAAATACCAATGAATACCAAAATAAACAAAAGCAAAACATAAGCATGTAAAGGAAAATCATGGACTGCCAGGGAGGTCTTTGATAAAGATGAAATATCAGTCGACTGGGCAGCTCTGATGTGTAGGGGCAAGCTGTTACAGAGCCTTGGGGCCCCAGGCTGTCCTGCATAGACCACAGTAGTGCATCTGTTGACCGCTGTACTACATCTATAGACACTACATTGGTCTACAGATGCATTCAAGTGGTTTACAGATGCACTCGAGTAGTCTACAGATGCACTAATGTGGTCAACAGATCACAATAGTGGTCTGCAGTTGAGCTAAAGTGGTTTACAGATGCAATAGAGTGGTCTACAGATCACAATTGGTCTGCAGATGTGCTAAAGTGATGTACAGATGAACTAGAGTGGACTGTAGTGCATCTGTTGACCACTGTACTACATCTATAGACATTACATTGGTCTACAGATGCATTTGAATAGTCTACAGATGCACTAATGTGGTAAACAGAACACAACAGTGGCCCACAGCTGCACTAGAATGGTCTACAGATCACAACAGTGGTCTACAGATGCACTACAGTGGTCTATAGATGTAGTACAGTGGTCTATAGATGTAGTACAGTGGTCAAAAGATGCACTACTGTGGTCTATGCAGGACAGCCTGGGGCCCCTCAGGCTCTGTAATAGCTTGCCCCTACACATCAGAGCTGCCCAGTAATCAGTCTTTACCTGCCTGATCTTTAGAGACTGGCAGTCCATGATCTTCCTTTACTGATGCTAATGTTTTGCTTTTGTTTATTTTGATATTCTATGCTATTTATATTGCATTGTTATGTCTTGTCTATTATTGTTAACTGTACAGCACTTTGGGTGACCTGGTCAAGTTAAATGTGCTTTAGAAATGTGCTTTTAATTGTGTTGAGGTGAGATGCAGTGCAGTGGTCTAGATAGATAGATAGATAGATAGATACCTATTTTCCTCCACACACATCGACATTGCTACCCTTGCCTGGAATCGAACCTGGGACAACCAGGGGCTCTGGTTCCCCAGGCGGGCTCCCCAACTATTCAGCTATAGCCTACTGTCCCTATAAAGACACTACAGTAGTTAATGTATGTGGTCTAAAACAGATAAACATTTTATACATATTTACATATTTTACTGGATTCAAAAAACGGCATGGTTCTTACCCAACACTGCATGTGATTGTCCTAAATTTGGCATGTCTGTACAGGGGAGGCTTTCACACATTTCCGTTCACATAAATCGAGGTGAAAGCTCGATTGTCCATTTGGAAATTGGTGATGTCCGTTTATCCCTTGCCAAAATGTTGTCCATCTTTGAATCAATAGGCATTTACCTGTCAGACAAGGTAGCATGACAAGGTTGGTTCCATTGGAAACCTGAGGTTGTCTAGAATCAAATCTTGGCATGAAATGGTATTTTGGCATGACATATCATGCCAAAATAAAACAAGATAGGGTAATTTGTCTATGCATATCATTTAATTAAGATACACGCATATTTGATATTGTTTGCAGATATCCAAGACTGTAGGTAAAATTAAAACCTGGCACTGTATTTTGAATTGGGGATGGGATGTGTGTATCAAGCACATAAAGCATTCATATTAACAATTTGAAGAAAAAAAAAATCTCCCTCAATGCCTCATGCCAAAATGAAACAGACAAATTGGACATTTGTCTCAGAAAAATGTAGTTAAGACCTTATGTAAATCCGCCTATTGAATTGTCTGCATTTTAGCTTTTATTTGAGTATTGATGATCCATAAATGTACATATGTCACTAGCCATCTCCCTCAATGCCTCATGCCAAAATGAAACAGACAAATTGGACATTTGTCTCAGAATAATGTATAGTTAAGACATTATGTAGATTTACATTCTCTTTTTTGCATTTGCAAAGATTCACTATAGCAAACACTATGCAAGAATAAACATACATGTGTCAATATTTCAAGTGGGGAACATCAACATTTGTTTACTACACATCTTGAAGATTGTAAAAATGCAAATGTTAGAAAAAATATATCAATAGGGTGCATGGGGGAGGAGTTTGTTGTGATCCAGTTTAGGCGAATTTTAACTTTTTGTTGTGTTTATTTGGGTTTTAATGCACTAAACATGATGGAACCATATCAAATCTGTATATCAATCAATTCATCTTGCAAAGACAAACATAAAATGGGGTGAATGGTTTCTGTCGGATGTATGGTTCAGGAGCTATGTTGATTTAAAGTTATTAGTTTTCACAGCCAAAAATCCAGGACGGACACAACATATGGTAAAAAAAAACATATATGGGACAATAATTGGATCTGGGAACATCAAAATGTATTAACTAGACACCTTAAGGATTCTAAAAAGGTAGGTTAGAAAAATATATCTTTTGGTGCGCGGGAGGCCTATCTTACAGACATAGAGCAGAACTATTATCATCATTGCTAGTAGTATAAATATAGAGCTCTATCTTAAAGACATTAGAACAGAACTATTATCATTGTTAGTTTCCAAACCCTAACCCTAACCCTTGTCCTGCTGGGAGGTAGACTAGTACCAAGTGTACCTTGTGCTACTTTGCATGCTGGGAAGTCTCCTCAGCCACTAACAATCTTGATAACAATAAGAAAGTCACTCACACTCTCCAGTCACACTCTCTGTTCTGCATTTCTCTCCTCGCTGGCTTGCGCAATAATTTTATCTCAACGTGCATATGGCATTGATCAATAACATTATTCAGACCATGCGGAAGCCAGTTTTTCACTTTGCCCAAATTCAAGCTGTTTTATTGGGCACTTTTAACTCTACATGCAGAGTTTTCATCGTTACTGCGGCCACAAAGTCTGTTGTCACCATTAGTCTCCAAGATCAGCCTATGGGATCATACGGAAGCTGCCCTCCCACCTCGCGATGCAGATGCCTCAGAGCCGAAGGCCTATCACTCTACACTCATGGGCTGTGTTGTCATGGTTACGGTGTACCTGCTGGCTATGGGATTGGGCTCGGCTTATGACAACAGTAGCACTAAGCTGAGGCAGATCTGCCTCACAGCTACAAAGTTGTAAAGATGTCGAGAACTTTCATTTAGGAACTCTGTCCACACACAGCCTTTTATGATAACTTTCACTTAGGAACAGTCCACATACACAGCCTTTTATGCAGCAAATCTTTTCACGGCCCTGTCCCGTCCTGCGTCTCATGAAGGGACCGGAGCATCACGGAGGGTTAGATTTTCACCCGTGGTGGGAACGGAGCATCGCGGCATGTTAGATTTTCACCCGCGTTGGTTTTACTGAGGGTAGGGTTAGGTGTTTACATTGACATTATTAACCTAAATAATTAATGAAACCTTTGATCTCTATAATAGTTAATTTATTAACCTAAATTATTAATGAAACGATAGTTGATCACATGAACACAAATAGCCTACAAGTCTTGCCATCGGATGAAGATTCAGCCTGGATTATAATACACTATTCCACATTCCCAGTGGGAATTAAAGCATAACTTTAATAGGAGTCAATTAATCCAATGATTAATGTATTTTAATCATACATCATAAAATGAGCAAATCAATAGGAATCATGTGTCACACACATGCTTGTCAGATATGTATTAGAAGTTATCAATACAATAAAAACCAAAGGTTTCATCCATCTTAGCAAAGACATTAACTACAAAGTAATATATTCAATACGATTTGTATAGTAAAGGAGCAACATGATCAGTAAGCTATATGTAAATGTATAATGTATAATGCAAATAAATGGTGCTTTAAATGATCAAATAATACCATTAATAAAGCTATATATGCATGCATACATAAATGTAAATGTAAAGTTAAAGAGAATAGTTTCAGTGAGAGGTTGTATTCAAGAGAACAACCTTTGAACTAAATCCACTTTTTCTGCAATAAAAACACATCTTCCACCTTCACCATTTACACCAAACATTGGACAGGACGATTTCCCCCTTAAAAGTCTATTAAAATTCCCCACCAGATTCCCCTTTCATTCACATTCACCCTAACATAAAGACATGAAATAGCAGATTATTGATTCAAGTCCAGGTCAGTGTGAGGTGTGTCCAGAGCTCTGCGTAGGTTCTGCCAGAACAGTCCAGGGTGCTGTCCAGCCTGGGACCAGCTCAGGTAGGTGTGTCTCTTCACCAGCCTCCTCATGTGATAGTAGGGAGACAACTGGTAGGCTGGAATGTCCTCCAGAAACACCAGGATCAATACGTCCTTCTGTTCATCAAACAGACGGTAGCTGCACACAGGAGACCAGAGGACAGTTACACTCAGTCTAGTTTCATTTACACTTATTTACTACCACTTGCATTAAAAAAAACACACATTTACTATTTTCTGTAATTAATGCTTTTATTAACCTATTAATTAATGTTTTATTTACATTTAATGAAGTTTATAGTGTGACACTGCCACATAAAATGTATGTCTTAAAGGGCATATATTTCCTGCCCATGCCATGAAAATGTAAAACAAAATAAAAGCAAATCAATTGTGTTGCCTTTTTCACATTTGTAAATGTGGTCCTCATATTCTTTCATGGATTTTACAGAGAAACATCAGAGAAATGCCACCCCCACCTGGCCATCTGGAACTCTCTAGAGCACCATTCACTCTCCAGGTAATGATGGCTGATCACACAGATGGTCTTTCTGCTGCCATAGATGGCATCTGCAATGTTCTCTATGATGGGTTTACCTGGAAACAAAATATACAGACATTATTCAGACCACATTTAAAACTATTTCACTTCTTGAGAAGCAGATAGATAATAGTATCAGAATTTCTTTCCAGACTGAGAGAGGTCCTGCTTACAACCGTTAAGGAGAGAAATATTTATACAACAATAGTATTACTTAGAGACAGAGAGGTTTGTACCTGGTAGGAAGTCTCGGTGGTGCAGACAGAGTCTCCAGCCCTGCTCTCCCTCCAGCACTGGAAGCATTTCTCTGCAAACCCAGAGCTCATCGTGAACGTTGTAGGAGATGAAGGCGTCGTAGCGCTCAGGAGACCCCCTCTTTCTTTCCTTGGCATCATAAAGGAAGGCCAGGAAGAGGTAGTAGGTATAGAGAAGATGTAACCTCAGGAAGTGGTAGGTGAAGGATGTGAGCAGAGTTAGCACAATCACACAAGTGGAGGAAATGAAGTAGATGAAGCTATTGTCCACCAAACAGGAATGATAGTCAAAGTCCAGAAACCTGGTTCCCTTTTTAGCCAGAGGAAAGCCACAAGTGTACTGGTGAGCAAACACTACCTGTGTCAAATTGTTGTTCAACATCCACTGCTGAAAGTCAGCATTAGAACAATCACAAGCTAAAGGGTTGTCAGCCATGTTAATATACTTGAGAGCAGGGAGAAACCTGAACACAGAGACATTGATCACCGTCAACTCATTCTGGGTCAGGTCCAGCCAGGAGAGTTTTGTCAGATTGGCTTGTGTCAGGAAATCCAGGGACATCAGATTACAGTTTATTAAGGAAAGAGTCTTCAGCTGTGGTACATGTTTAAATGAGTCTTGGTCTGGTGGTTGTACAATATGTATAACATACATGTGTTCCAAATGTTTCATATCTGAGATCTTGTCCCATATGAGAGGGATAATAAATGGAACATCGTATTCTATTGTTAAGCTCTTCAGGTTCTGCAGTAAGGTGGTATTATAGTTTTGCCATTGTAACTCATGAGGAGGTGAAGATGTCATTTCTAAGGGTTGATACAAATGTAGACTGAGTTTTTCAAGTTCATCTAGTCCTTCAAAATACTTGTTGTCCCAATAAGAATAATACGCATACTCCATTTCTAATTGCTAGAGTGATTTCAGACTCCTGAATGCCATGCTGAGCTCACTAATTAAATTGTTTTTCAGAGTTAGAACCTTTAACTCATTAAGATGTTGAAAAACACATGGTTTGAGTCCATGTATGTAGTTGTTATCTAGATAAAGGTCTGTGAGTCTGGTTAAATTTAAGTCTGAGCATCTTAAATCCAAAATACAATTGTGACGCAGGTCAAGGATTTGAAGCATGGAGAGATACTTAACATCGTCTGGCACTTTGGAAAGCTGGTTGATTGCCAGGTTTAGCTGACTCAGTTGATTCATTTGTTTTATTGAATCCTTAGACAGTTTAGTCAGGGAATTATCTGATAGATCCAGGATGGTAAGCTGAGTACAATGTGACAGTGTTTTACTAAGGGTGTCATTGAAGTTACCCCACAGTGTGAGTGTCCTCAGTGTGGGTATTTTGCAGATATTATTTAAGAGATCTCTCTCTATCCACACATCATGTGAAAAGAGATGTAGGTTCTCCAGTGAAACAAGGCTCTGTAGAGCCTTTCTGATGGAGTTACAAGACATAACGTTACCCGACAAAAATACAGTAGTTATATTCCTCAGAACATACTTGTCTGGTATGTCCCACTCCCATCCATCATTAGCGCTGATGTCCAGAAATATTGTGTTTAGATGTGGAAATACAGCTGTTGTGATGCTAAACTTTTTTATAGAACGTGATGTCACACCGAACCACGTGAGCTCAGAGGACATGTTTAATGGCAGATCTTTTGACTGAAAATAATCTAGCTCATCAGTTTGGATGTCCAGAAACTGTACGCTTGGTAGTTTTAAGATGGTGATGATATCTGTAATTTTATTGGACACCACACTTAGTGCCTTTAAGCTGGTGAGTGACTGGAAGGCAGCAGGGTGGATGGACGTGATATTGTTGTAATCCAAGCTCAGCGACAAGAGGTTAGACAGTCCCTGAAACATATGTTCTGTCAGTGTTGTTAGTTTGTTAAAGGGCATATCGAGCATTTTAAGTTGCACCAAAGGGACAAATGCCCTGTCATCTACATGAGTTATTAAATTAACCATCAGAAACAAATGTGTGAGATTTGACAGATGGTTAAAATCTGTCCTGTTTATCTTTTGGATTTTATTGTCCTGTAGTGATAATGATATAACGTCTCGGGGAATGTCGTCTGGTATGTTAATCAGATAACAACCATCACAGTTCACTGAAACACCATCGGTGACATTGTCAGAGTAAGAAATAGTGCAGTCTTTCTTGTAGTAAGCGAGTATGAGACTAAGATGAAGCGTGAACAACAGAAATAAGAAGGGGAAACAATGGCAGCTTCCTGTCTGTAGCATCATGGCTGTCTTCAGGGTCAACTGTCAGGTACTTTTGGTGGAGTAATTCTGCAGTGGACACTGGTTGGTGACAACACTGTTCAGCATTGATGACCTAAAGAGGATACAACAGTAAAACAGTTACAGTACACATAGCTTTTATTTGATCTGTAACTCTACATAGATTCTACGTCTATATTCCACATGTCTCATGTTCCCTTTAAAGGACTATAGCATCATGTGTGGACAGACCTGTCCCATGTCATTGTCATCTGGGACTAACCTACAATAACTGAACAAGATGGGACATTCAAATGTAAACTTTCAAATGAAGCTGTACACAGATGAACCCTCAAAAGGTTGTATAGAGAACTTCTCCATTCAGCCTCTTTCACAGTCATCACGTTAATGTTTCATTCTTATCAAATGATGTCTTAGGACAATAACAAATTAAATATAAGCCTATACACCATGTCATACTATTTATACTCTTTCCTATTAACCACTGTGTTGCTGGTACCCTGTTCCCTTTTTTTTTTTTTTTTACTTTCATAAACGCTGAACTGAATTTACCATTTGGCATCACTGTCTGTCTGTTTGTCTGTTTACCGTCTCCTGAACACACAGGTACTGTGAAATCGTCTTCTATAGCAGTTTGCAATAGAAAAAGAATATACAGTTTCATTACAGTAAAAATCACAGGTACAAGGTCAACTAAAAGGAGATCCGAGTAAGCTTTACGGCTTATTTACAGAGGGACCACTTTATGTATCTCATATAACATTGAAAGACAGACAGATAGAACATAGTACTTTGCATAGGATAACATCAATTACAAAAGCAGAAGACGAGGACGAAAAAAAAAGAGGGGGTGGAAATATTGGGGGCTTATTGGGGGCTTGGGGGCTTGGCTACGGACGACCCCTGTGCTCTAGACCCATTGCTGACGTGCGTGTCCAGCATAAAATGCTGGATGAGTGAGAACTTTCTCAAGCTAAATGAGGACAAGACAGAAGTTCTCATAATAGGTTCTACTGCCCAGAGAGAATCAATAATAAATAGACTTGGTAACCTGGCTAAAGAAAATAACACCTCTGTTAAGAACCTGGGGGTGATCATTGATGCTGAATTAAATTTTAATACACACATTAATCATGTCACGAAGATTGCCTTCTTTCACCTTAGAAATATTGCGCGAATTAGAGCCTATCTGTCGCTGAACGATGCAAAAACGCTGATCCACGCTTTTGTTTTCTCTCGGCTTGATTACTGCAACGCGCTTCTCTCTGGTCTGCCAAAGAAAACAACTGACAGATTACAACTTGTTCAAAATGCAGCAGCCAGAGTTTTAACAAAAACTAAGATAAGAGAACATATTACTCCAGTTTTAGCGTCGCTACACTGGCTCCCGGTTGTTTTTAGGATTGATTTTAAAATTATTTTACTTGTTTATAAAGCTCTAAATGGTCTGGCACCTTCGTACCTCTATAACTGCCTGCATAGATATGTTCCAACCCGCCCACTCAGGTCCTCTAGTGCAGACCTACTTGAGGTGCCAACAATGACATATAAAAAATATGGTGAAGCAGCTTTCTGCTTCTATGGACCGACAGCTTGGAATAAACTACCACTACACCTAAGACAGGCAGCCTCGGTGGATAGCTTTAAAGCACAGCTCAAGACCTATTTCTTTACTCTTGCTTTTAGCTAAATTTTTTAATCCCTATGCTGCTATTGACGTCCGCACGGCTCTGAAATTGTTCTTCAATGTTCTATGCTTTTATTTTTTCTTGCTTTATTGTAATCATTTTACTTATCTCTTTTTTATGTATTTTTTATTTCTATTTTACTTTTTCTCTGTTAAGCACGTGTGCTTCATTTTATGCTCTGTAAAGCACTTTGAGCTGCATTTCATGTCATGAAAGGTGCTATACAAATAAAGTTTTATTATTATTATTATTATTACAAGTCTCGAGTAGCAGCCGCCTGAAGGTGACTTTTCATACCAATTTTGAAGGAGGCTAGGGATTTGCACTCCTTTAAGGTTTGCAGGAGGGCGTTCCACATGTTGGTGGTATAGCAGCGGAACGAATTAGAGCCGTTTAGTGTTACATCTAGGTTGAACATAATTAGTGGAGCTGCCTCTGGTGTTGTGATCGTGGACATCCTTGACCTTTAGGAAGTAGTACTTGCTGGAGGATTTTGTAATACCAATACGCAATTTCAAATGGCTTGCTTGCACCAGGAAAATCCTACTATATTCGCTTTTGATTATGTTGTTTATGTTGTTTATGTTCTTGTGTGTGTGTGTGTGTGTGTGTGTGTGTGTGTGTGTGTGTGTGTGTGTGTGTGTGTGTGTGTGTGTGTGTGTGTGTGTGTGTGTGTGTGTGTGTTTCAATATGAATGGCAGTGCATGTTCCTATGCATGCTGGCTTGTGGTGTTGTTGTTGTTGTTGTTGTTGTTGTTTTTTTGCCATGGATATACAAAATGAGTGGACAATAGGAACACATAAAGAGATAGCCCAGAATGACCATAACAGGTATGTAACTCTGAGAGTTCATTGGAACAAAATGAACCATTGTGGGTCCATTTGGTTCCATTTGTACACTCTCAAAGTTAAGTGGTCCTTGCAAATAAAACATTTAAGAACCACTAGTACTAGAGGACTCCTAATATGCCATAGTATGGTGGTAAATAAGTGTCATATGTATTCTGAAGAAAACCTGGAGACTTTGGAAATTGGGTCTTATGACCAAAATAAAAAACATTATAATGATGTGTAAAAAAAGAAAATCTAAAATGTTTTTCCGCAGCCACATTTGTCCATGTACGGACATATTGATGACCCCTGTTCATGATGGAAGCTACTGAAGTATCCATTGCATATAAAGTTAAACACAAAGAATGTATAGACCTAGAAGTAAAAACCTAGAGCTGGTTTATCTCTTTAACGTTGAAAGGACCACATCTATTACATAAGATACACCACAGAAAAGTCACAACGAACAGTACTTATGAGGATGAATGAATTGTAACATTGAATCCTACCTGAACTCCTAAACGTCAGAGACAACCATCCTTCCAGTGTATACTCAGACAGGAATGAAGTCCATTTGACCACAGCTCAGCTACACCTCAGACATCACATGAAATATGACAAGTAGTGAAAGAGGAAGAACCCTAAAAATGCCAGCCTGGCTGTGGTCAAATGGACGTCCTGCTGTCTGAGGTTCATCATGTGCCCAGACAAAGACTAACGTGTCCGTGGCACGACATGGTTTTGTCTTTGGCACATTTTAGATTTGTTTTGTGTTTTACACAGCATTACAATATTCTTATTTTGATCATAAGACCTGTCAGTCTCCAGGTTCTCCTCAGAATATGTATGATGTGATTTACTATGACACTATGTATGGCAAATTAGCAGTCCACTAGGACAGTGATTCTAAAATAAATATATATTTGCAATGCATATTTCCATAACTGACAGTGTACAAATGGTTCCATTTGTACACTCACAGAGTTACACACCTGTAATGGTATGGCTCTTTATGGGTCTTATCTTGTACACTGCTTTACCCCTTATCCCTAAACCTTTTCTTTTTTCTTTTTTTTTAAATAGTTCAAACAGACGATCTACAAGGTAACACAACGTGTCGATGTATATTGGCTAGCTGAATTATTTTTAAATGTTTTTCTAAATAGTAAAATATGGCTAATATAATTTTAGGGATAAGGGGTGAGGCACATTTGAACATTTGTGACTCAGCACGGCAAACGGCTAGTCATTGGATTTTTGTTTTTTTTACTTTTCACTACAAAATGATATATTGGTTGTGGAGATTGACCCAACAGTTTTGAAGGTATGGCTTATAGAATGATGCCATGCAGAAATTCTAGTTCTGAGATATTCAGCTTTTAAGATATAATTATAACCTGCAATGACCTTTTTTCAAAGTGAGAATGAAAATGTATAAATACTGGAGCAGCTGATCGGTATCTGTAGGCCTACAATCAAATCACCTTGAAGAATAGTAAACTGGCTGCATTAATCTTTGTAGAAAGAACTAGACTTCCTTTTCTCAGCATCCGAGGCTTCTGCCTCTGACATAGAACAGGTTTTACATGTGCATGATTAAACCAGCATGGTGGTGAGCCCTGACCACAGCTCAGCTGACTCCTCACAAACAACATGGCTGGAGAGAAGTGAAAGAGGAATAACCCTAAACATGCAGAAACACTGCACAACTAGGACAGTAACTATATCAATCTTTATCTTGTAAAATAACAAGATCTCAAGGTCAGACTCCACCTCAGCCTTAGGGGTTGACCTAGCCTTGTGATAGCGAGTGAGTCGCTGTGTTGAGCATTGCAAAGGATTCAATAGATTCATGTCGAGCATTGCACTGTGTTGAGCATTGCACTGTGTCGAGCGCCAACTCAGCGCTGTTAGTGGTTTTAAACCAGAGGACCAGAATAGTAGAAGCAAAGAATACTAAGGGTGTGTTCACACATGTAGGTGATATTAATAATCCAAACCTTATCAGAACCTTAACTTATCAGAACTTAATCCAAACCTTATCCAAATATGGATACATTTCCCACAATGCTTTGCGTGAAGTGGGCAGTGACACTGGCGTGATTCAAAACAGCGGCGCAGTTCGGCCAGTGGAGACACCCCTATACTCTATAGAGACGCCCCTCTTAACAACACACACGCATATATATATATACAAAAAAACTGTTAAAGCCTGCACTTGACACTTTTGTGCTGTGCTCAAAATAAACTTGACACTTGTACTGTGAAAGGACTCTCATTTTATTTATCTTCTGTGCTGGGTGTTTTTTTAATGGGTTGGCATGGTACAAAAGAGAAATTAGAAATTAGAACTTTGAAAAGATACAAATATACTGTCTTGTTTTGTTCACTACTAGAAAATGCAGACATACTTAGACAACAACAACAGCCAAAAATGTAATACATTTGTAAAACATGGGCTGTATAGGAAACAATTAAGGAAACCATAAAATGTGAATTAACGTTCATACAGGGATGACAGCGTCCCCACCTGGGTGCCGCCACGGGCTTAGGCCAATCAGAGGCATAGACTACGCAAGCGGAACGTGAGGGGCGTCTCCACTGGCCGAACTGGGCCGCTGTTTTGAATCACGCGTGTCACTGCAGACCAGAGGCTCTGAAGCAGACTACAGGTGTGACCCCGCCCTGTGGGATTCCAGCACGGCCCATTCTGTCCTATTGGTTGGTGGTTGAACCCTGCCCCTTGGTCTCATCAAGCCTTCTGCCAGCAGCTAGGCTGCTCCTAGCAGCTGGCTCTGGCTAGGCGGCTCCCTTAAATCCAACCATAAGGGTAGTGCGGTATCCTATGAAACTCATATTCACCAAATATGGCCATGAATTACTGTATACTTTCTACAGGCTCACCAAATGGTGTTTGCAGGCTTGAGTTGTTGCATTGCTAATTTAGCTGCAGGCATCAGAGTGTAACCATCATTAACATTCCCTTTGTTAATCTAGGAGCTGGGGGCCAGTGGCCCATTGAGGTGTTGATAACCTGTTGTTTAGACGACCATTTGGTTATGCTAAATCTAGTCTCAAGGGAGATGCCCTGCCTGCCTGCCTGTTTCTCTTCTTAATATCTTCTCTCCATGCAACGAAGTTAAGAAATAGTTGAACTCATAGACTTTAAGATACTTCAGTAGCTTAAGGGAAGCTTCCCCTATCAAAACATCCAAACTTCCATAGGGAATGAATTGAACGGAACCTTACCCCCCGCCTCCCCCTAGGTTTTGGAAAAGGGTTAAAACCTACATGTGTGTCCAGGCCCTAAATCTTCCTCCCACCGACTTTCGGCACCTCAGCGTGGTCCAAGTGAACACAGAGGAGCGCTCCCTACCTCTGGTTCAGCCAATCAGAAGCTTCCATGGGCAGGTCTTAACTGTACCGGGAAGCCTTTTGGATACACGTGTAAAAAAAACCACTGACTCTTTGGCTGGGGGTGGGTAGAGTGGGAACTGATCTTCACTTAGTGATGCTGGTGGGTGGGGCCCGATCTGATCCTGACCTGGTACACCTGTAACCTTGCGTCACCAGGCTTTCTCGGGGGAAAGCCTGGTGTTCATTTACAACGGGCGGTTTGATCCGGTCTCGGCAGAAACCACAAGCAGAAGAAGCAGCGTCGCTTTGTTTAGGTTCCTCCCGTTTGTTTCCCCAATCCCTGTAGCCTAGTGTAGTCTTGCCACTTGTTACGAGTTGGATTAAAAGATGCATATAGGCCTACCAAAACAGTGTCCAAATGCAAAACTACGCCGCATCAATGGGTTTATTACGTAGGCCCTAAAATTATGTCTTTCTGGCCAAATTGTAGTCCTTTGAGAACTATAACATGGCATAAAGCCATGTCAAACCCTGAAAATGTAAGGGATCCCAGACTAGCACACCTGTGGTGAGCCTATATAGGCCGAGGTAGCATTCACAGACAAACATTTGCCTGAAGAGGTGCACTACTCGATCCCTGTGTGAGTAGTGTATGATGATACAGGTAAAGGTGGCCTTACACGCCTGGGCCACAGGGTTGTGGTCCAGGCACCTCGGCTAGTAATCCAGCCTGACAGCCTTGCGGGTTTGAGTCCCGATCCTGACGACCTTTGCTGCGTGTCACCACCTATCTCTCTCCTCGTTTCCTGTCAACCTACTGTATACCTATCAATAAAGGCAGAAAAAAAATCTTAAAAAAAGAGGGCCTCATACACTATCAGTTAATCGGGGCATTTATCTGTACGGTTCCAAAAAGGTGTCAGAGGAAACGTTATACAGACACCCATGTTGATATGGAGTATGGACAACCTGTGGTCTGTTAGATCTGTGAAGATTCCGACGTAAAAAAATACTTATTGGGGATGTTCCTTTTAGGCAGGGTGTTTAACTGTACTTGTACTGTACTACATTTTTGTATTGTATTGACTATACTTGTACTGTTCTCCATTTTGTCTAATAAAATATTCAATCAATCAATCAATCAACGGACCTAAAGTATGAGTCTTTTCATGTTGTTTACATTGTAGCCTACTACTGTAACTCTACAACAAGAAGACAAATATAATATATGTAAATTAGTATAATGCAAACAATGAATGCTTTAAATGAACAACTAATACATATTAAGATTGATATTGTATCATGTATTGTACTGTATGCATATATCAAAGAAGTACCTCTGGTCCATAGCGTTAGGGAGAACTCAACTTACTGGACCAGAGCTACAGTAATATCAAAGCCGATTAATATGGTAATGAGCAAGGAAGAAAGACATAAATGTAAAAGTAAAGTTATGGAGAATATATCCCCAGTGAGAGGTTATATTCAGGAGAACAACCTTTGAACTGAATCCACTTTTTCTGGTAAATCTATTAAATTGAAAAATAATTAAAATAACAATAATTATATATATATATATATATATATATATATATATATATATATATATATATGTTACAGTCAGTTTGGGTAACTCAGTGAGATTGGGGTAAGAGCGCTCGTTTTGTAGTTCACCACACACCCCTAACATCACCTGGATCAATTCACTCTCTCTTATCAGCGCACCTGTGTAATTCTGCGTATTCATCGACACCTCTTTCGTTGTTTATCTACTAGCCTAGCAGCTGTGTTTAGCCATTAGCTTACTATGCCTAACTCTAACCCTAACCCTAACCTTAACCTCAGTAAAACTATGCCTAACCCTAACCCTAACCTCCGTGGGGTGAGGCGCTATCATTCCTGCCGACGCTACGTTGTCGTTCTCGTTGTTGTGGATCAAAGCAACCGCTTGTTCCGCCCCGCGCCGCACGACGAGCGCTCCTGTTCTCAATTTCACTGAAACTCCAAAAAACTGTGACATATATATCACTCAAAAATTTGGAGGACGATTTGTCCTTTACGTGTAACTAACCTCTGCGTCTGTCACCCTGCATAGAGTGGAAGACGGAGGATTTGCCAATGTAAACACTATCTCTCTGGAATAATAAAAACAGTCACTGATGCCAGTGTTGTCTGGAGTTGATATCTTTTTGCACGACGCTGCCAATATTACAGTGCTGCAGTGGGTGGAAAGTAACTAAGTACACTTACTCAGAGTACTGAAATACATTTTTTAGGTATTACTTACTTTGCTGGAGTATTTCCAATAGTTTTTCAATACTTTGTACTTCTATGTTCTACTCCACTACATCTCAGATGAAAATACGGTACTTTTACTACACTACAATTATTTGAACACTTAAAGGGGAAGACCACCCATTTTCAATATTGAACTGTCATTAATATACCTTAGAGTAGTTGTGTGGAAATAAACTAAAAAAGGTTCCCCCTCTTCTGTGTTGCCTAGAACTGGAGGATTGATTTTGGGATTTGTATTGCAAATCACAACTTGATGACATCACACATTGTACTTTACAATACAAACCCCAAAATCAATCCTCCAGTTCTAGGCAACACAGAAGAGGGGGATTTTTTATTTATTTTTTTCCACACAACTCCTCTAAGGTATATTAATGACATAGTTCAATATTGAAAATGGGTGGTCTTCCTCTTTAAGTTACTAGTTTCTTTGTAGATTTTGATTATTATTACAAATCAAATTGCTAACCACTTAAGCCCTGCGGAAAAACAGACCTCTGGGAACTCAGGTTGCTTCAGTGCATTCACAGTGCTTTGGCTATTTGAAAATAGCTGATCTACTCCTAGCTGCTTTATTGTAGATGGCTGCCAGATCTGCTATTTTCAAAAACATTTGTTTTAATACATGTTATGCTTTTGAAAACTGGTGACATGGGACATTCTGCATAATGAGCACTTTTACTTTAACCCAAGTACATTTTTACTTCAGTGCTTTAACGTAGAACTACGAACGCAGAGTATTTCTACACTGACTTGAGTTATTGATACTTTTACTTGAGCGGAAAAAGAATGTGAGTTCTTCTCCCTGACTCCATCACTGCAATAGCATAATGTGTTTTCTATTGTTGTTGTTTTTTTTTAGAGTCTAGTTTGAATTGCCAGCCTGGTTTTGATATCCAGCCTGTCTGGTCATTCATGTTTTAATGCCAGGCGGGGAAACAGTTTATCCAGGATGCTACTGATCAGACTGAATGGAATACACATGCATTTCCCCTTGGGCAATGTGGACAGTTTGATATTTGGTTTGATGGTATTACAATACAAAATAAATAAAAAAAGAAATCATCAGAGATAGTTCACCTATCAGGTAGGAGACACAAAGAGTCTCCTTTGTGTGAACTATCCCTTTAATCCTGAGGGATTGACATTAAGCAAGGTAAACACGAGGTAATACAGTACATGAAATGCATAAAAATAGTAATCTAGGAACACAGTTAAACCATGAACCTATCATCAGTCTAAACAAAAAAGAACCCTGCATGTGCCAACTAGACCGCATTTTCCAGTGGAAACAAGAGTACAATATAAAACAGCTGAGGAGAATTAGATGTACGTGTATCTCAGCTTCTGTCTTTGTTGTTGGAACAAATTGAGCGGATCAAGACGATCTCATCATAAAGTGATCCAAAAGCAACATTTTAAGGAATGATAATTCAACATGCCAGACAGACACAGACAGGCAGACATGAAGTTTTGAAAGATGGAGTGTTGCAACAAGCAGAAATGTCGAGACCAGACAAGATAGGGTAGCTACTGGAGTGTTTCTCAAATATTTTCATGTCAAGAACCCGCAGTTTGATTATATCTTTATTTTTCAGGCAGACAGTCTTATTCTTCATCTTCTAACTTTTTGTGCTTTTGATTTATTTATGTATTTGTTTTATTTTTTTTGGAAATTAGTGGCCCTACTCGATCATAGGCCTACAGTGTCACAAAAAAGCATCAAAAATAGCAGATCTACAAGCTCAAAACGCACCACGTTCTGTTGTTTTTGGAAGAAAGAAAAAAACAAGATTGATTGATTGATTGATTGAAGACTTAATTTTGCATAGGAAAGGGTACAGTTTCATGACAGTACAGTTCACTGGTACAAGGTCAACTAAAAGGATCGACGCCTCAAAACAAGCTTTGGGCTTGTTTAAATTGGGGTCCTTTTTTAACTCGCATAAAAGATAGACCTACATTTTGAAATACAAACTAAAATGAGGGACCCTCATCCAGTTTGAAAGAGGTATTTAAAAGCTTTCATTCAACCATTAGGCCTATATGTATTTACCTAATAAATAGCCTACACAGTTGAGGACTTTGATGGATTGGACCCTCATTTTCAAAGGCATATTAATATGGAAAAGACAACTACAAGGCCCACAATGCATTTCACCCCACACTCCCAGTCAGTCCTGTCGTTCGTTGCCTAGCGACCAAAGAGGACGCTCAGTCACAAAAACCCAAGGGGTGACAACAATCCTGCCCTGCTGCAAGCGTGTGATCAGAGCAACCGCGCACACGCACGCACGCACACACACACACACACACACACCTGCAGCTCATGATTGTGCTGACAAGTGACAACCATAGAGTTGACAACCCAACTCAACGGTGAAGAAACAACTCAGAACTTGGAAGAAGAAGAGGAATAAACACCAAAGAAAACTTCAGACGCATCAGCAGCCTTCTGTAATGGAGGTAAAGATACTATAGGATCACTATCACAGCTGTAATATGTGATCAATCACCCTACACACCGCTATTAACTGGAAACAGGCAGCCAGGCAGTGATAGATTGATTATTAGTGCCTGATCAGCACCTTGGCTAATGTACTGCGTGCTGTTGTGTTGCTGTGTCCGTGTGTCCGTGTGTGTGTGTGTGTGTGTGTGTGTGTGTGTGTGTGTGTGTGTGTGTGTGTGTGTGTGTGTGTGTGTGTGTGTGTGTGTGTGTGTGTGTGTGCGTGCGTGCTTGTGCGTGTTGGGGGTTCATCTTTTTTGAGGTCTTGAAACTGTAATTTATTTGACCAAATGAAAAACTCACTTTAATAGGCTGCAATATTTCAGCTTTGATTAGAGAAAGTAGAAGGATGCAAATAATGCATCCTTTTGTTTGTTTGATTGTTTGATTGATTGATTGAAGGCTTTATTAGAAGTTTGCATAGGAAAATGTACAGATTCATGACGGTACAGTTCACTGGTACAAGGTCTACTAAAAGGAGATCCATGAAAAGACTAAGCTTATTTCAACAGGAAACCATTTAAGTATCTCATATAACATTGAATGACAGACAAATAGAACACAGTACTATGCAGTAGATATGTAAAGAAAAGGGGGAAAAAAAAGAAAAGAAAACAGTAAATCTAAACAAACAGTAAGTATATACAAGGAATATACAGTAAATCTAAACAAACAGTAAGTATATACAAGGAATATACAAGTATACAAGTATATACAAGGAAGGGGCAGGGAGGGTAGGGTTGGGCTAGGTTTTTTACCAGTTGCGAACGGCTGCTGCCTGTAAGTGGTTTTTCAGGGCAATTTTAAAGGATGCTAGTGATCCACACTCCTTTATGGCCTTCGGTAAGGCATTCCACATTTTTGTGGTATAGCAGAAGAACGTGTTCGACCCTTTCTTTGAGTTGACTCTGGGTTGAACGTGATCTGTGGCACTGCCTCTGGTGTTGTAATTATGGACATCCTTAACGTTTATAAAGTATTTTGACAGGTACTTGGGTATCATAGTGGTGTAGTGTATCTTGTACACCAGGCCCATTGCAAGTTGCTGTACTCTGTCATCTACTCTGAGCCACCCCACTCTTAACTGGTGAGTAGCGGTGAGGTGAGTCTGATTGATTGAAGACTGTATTAGAAGTTTGCATATAGGAAAAGGTACAGTTTCATGACGGTACAGTTACTGGTACAAGGTCAACTAAGAGGATTAACACCTAAAAAAAGAAACAAATAAAACAGTGCTATGCAGAAAATATATTTAAAAAAAACACGATGCAAAAATAAATGGTAGGCTATTTACCATAGAAAGGTCAGGGGGAGGAAAGGATAGGCTTTAATTGTTTTCAAGTAACCAGTTTTGGCTTTTCGGATCTAGAGACATTTTAAAGGAAGGCAGGGATTTGCAATCTTAGCCAATCAGGAGGGAATATGGGAAATGGGACAGATCCATGCTTTAGTGTACCGCTTTGCGTGATTTTTGGGCAAAATCTGTAGGAGCAGTGTCCAAAAATGTGTTTTGCAAGAATCGGCCTGATGGTGGCGCTAGAAGAGGGCCATGTGAGAAATCAGGGCTGGAGATTGTGGTTTGCCAGCCAAGGAGTGTGTGGGCAAAGTTTGGCATGGATAGGGTCAACTGTGGCGGAGATATGAGTAGGGCCAAAAGTGTGATGTCACGTGACGTGACGTGACGTGACGTGACAGATTGACAGCCGGTGGAGCTTTTCATAGTAATTTGCGACCTAATGGTCGCAAACAAACATTAAATGCATTGTTTAGGTCAGGATAAGGGAGTTATGTAATTCTACTTGTTTCCTCTTTATGCAACAGATAAAGCAGGTCACCTTGCACAGGAGAGGCGTGGAGGTAAAGTCAAGCGGTTGTTTTTCTATAATTAGAGACGCTGTAATGCAAGTGTTGATCTTGAGATAAACGGTACATTGTGTGAGCATGATGCTTGTAGAGACACTGTGTTGTGAGCATGATGAGATCATGAGACACCGTGTTGTGAGCATGATGCTTGCAGAGACATAGCCCCTCTCGCGACCCTTGTTACTTTTTTTGTATTGTGAAGACCGTAACACGAGTCCCTTGCTCATCCGTCGGCTCTTTCTGATACGCACGCCTACCACTGTCTGGTCTCAGACGAATGCAGCGTCGGTCAGATGTTGTTGAGATTCTTTAAAGATACCCAGAACTGCACTATGAGACCGCGGAAACGTGTGCGAAGCGGCGCTAATCGGCGATGCCGTTAAGTATTTTTAATCTATCTTTGAAAATTTTGCAGCATTTTCCAAACTGTCTCTCGCTTCCCCATTACGTCACATGTCCCGCCTCCCCCGCGGCGTGGGTTGGCTATGTTCCTGCCTCTGATCTATCCGAGACACATGAGATACACGCTGACACACGCTGCTACTACCAGGTAGCCAACCACGTCGGGGAAAGCGGGACATGTGATGTAATGAGAATTTAAGGAGCTCGTTTCCACTTCCGCGACGTGAGGCGGGACGACGGCTGCAATGACGCAATCACTGCTGTGGTCAAAATCGCTAAGCAAACATCCGTCGGCGACGGGGTCCCACCCCTTTTACTCTACGCTTTGGTTCCCATAGTGACGTGACTATGCAGCAGGCGTTGTAGCCGCAACGTGGAAAGGGAGCTTCTGGCGTAGTAACAGACGGCTGCTAAGGCGGCAGGTTGATCTAGCGAGCACTGATCATTTCCGGTTACCGTTGTCATCTGCCGTAGCCGTCCAAAGCTTAAATAGCCTATTGTGTCTGCTGCTGCTGTAGGCTATATGTTGTGGAAGTGATGATATATTCATTCATTCATTCATTCCGCTTTTAACATGTACAATATTTAAAGTGTGCTTTCATTGCAAGAAAAAGTCCCACACTGTTGAAATAACTATTAGTTCACCCCCAAAATTACTTTTTTCTATACGATTACTCACGCCACGGAGACTTGAGTTCAATAATATCTGTGTGTATTTGTCACATTCCTAAGACAAAAAAAACTAAAAATATTATTGAAATCAAGTCTCCATAGTGTGAGTAATCAATAGAAGAAAAGTCATTTTGGGGGTGAACTGCTCCTTTAACCCTCTAAGGCCCGCATTAAGAAATACTTGAAATAAAAAATTGAAAAAAATCAGATGGTGTTGTAGGAGTCCTATTAAGAGGAAAATGTAATGTTTTTTTCAAAAAAATGTTTTTGTAAGATGTTATAGCCATAAATCAAAAATCATAAATCATGCTCTAATTTACATATGGGGGATATTTTTCACAATAATAACATATGTACATGTTCTAGACATTCTAATGATCACCAAAAAAAATAGTATAGGCATTTTACTTATGTTTTTGTGAGGTATAGCTTCCATGAAAAAGTGAGATGTTGTTCGTCAAAACTCTGGAATTTCAGCGGGTGTGGCGGGTGTGAATGTCAGCCCCTGTGGGGGGTATTTATATGCAAATATTGTGGCCAATGGCATTGTAATACTAAACAATAGAATCCAATGGTGGTGTTTAGGTGGTAGGGGGAGCTAAAATAAAATGATTTAAACCTTTTCTTGGATAAAATACAAACGTTGTAATATTACAACCGTGGGCCTTAGAGGGTTAAGGGCTGCTGCACATGAGTTGCACTGTAATGAGATGTGTGTTTGTCTATGCTAGCAGAAGGATGGAGTTCTGACCGCGGAGATGGTTTCAAACCGTTTGGCCAACCTGGGGCTCTCTGGTACCGGACTGGAGCATGTCTACCAAGTCCTCTCTGTGCCTGTAAGACACACGCACGCACACGAGCACACACACACACACACCCACCCACACACACACACACACACACACACACACACACACACACACACACACACACACACACACACACACACACACACACACACACACAAACACGCACATACGCATGCACGCACATAGGCACACACACATGAGCACACACACACAGACTCAGGGCTCTATTTTGATTGTCTTAAGTACCAGCTCTTATGCCTTAAAGGTGATACACCATGAATTTTCAATTTTCCTATTTTAAAACCTTTTTTTGGGGTCCCAATAGCACCTTCTATCCTCACAAAGTCCCATTTCTGACCATTGTTGCTTTCCACGGGTTCTCAGAACGGGCTGTCCTGAATTGCTGCCGTCGCTGACAGCGACGGCACTCTACTTGCATTTGCCCTCCCCGCCCTTCAGGTCCAAACCAGAAGAAGCAGGCTGTCAAAATCCCATATTAAATAACCTGCCACAAATGCATGTCCAAGAAGTAAATAATCTACTAATGTCAGATTAACATACACAAGTGCACTAGTTATATTTCCTAATTAGGTGCTTCTGAATTGTTCCAGTGTGTTTGTGTCACTGTAATCCATGCCGTTTGTGCGCTGTGTTTGTCTGTTGACGACTAGTCGCAACGCTTCCATGTTCACACTGCTACTAGCTGGATCGTGCATGAGCTGTGCCTCCCCAAGTGGATGATCCGTTGATTTTGAATCTGTTCGCGACACTGACTCACTACTCAGTCAGCACCCTGTGTCTCGCGAAAGCGACCGGATCGCATCGTTCATTTAAAAGAGCCGTTCAAGAGAACCAAATCGTTCGCGAACGTCTCATCTCTACTGCCAACGGGGCAGCGTATTCTATCGTTGTGCATGCAGTGCTGTGCACTGTGTGCTCGCACCGAAAACGCTGTGTATCGTGATAACCCTGCTATTTATTGTACAGTGACCATAAACATCTTATCTTATCATAGGTGATTCTGCTAGCCCTGCCTACCCTTACCAATACCATTCTATATGGAACAATGAGCAATATGAAGAGGATTATTATAGATCATATTTCCTTTAGGATTAGCCTACAATCATGTTTCATGTTACAGTAGGTGTAATACTGTAGCCTAATTCAGGTGTAGGACCTGTAGTGTTTGTATTGCGTGTCTGTGTCTAAATGCAGTTTTCTATGGGGGGCTCTTACTCTAAGCCTGGCTATATTCCCCTTGGCATTTCATTTAGCGACGGATTGGATTTTGTTTTTGTTGCACTTTAGGGTCGAAACCTGAGCGACGTCTCCGTTTTATGCAATTACGTCCATCTGCGAAAGCTGGATGTGTCTCACAACAAGATAAAAGGTAAGGTCAGGCCTCCTGTAAATGATGGCTGCTGTATTTTATGCTGATTATTTATGATTACCTGTAACCACATAACAGTGAGTCAGAATGCCAAGATGTGCACTTTATTGTATCCCTGCAGGATATTAGGACCAGGGGATCCCCAGCAAAATGTAGTTAATATTGTATCACTATCATTTTAAAGGGGAACTAGGCAAGTCTGTGTGTATACAAACACATTCCCCCCTCTATGACAGGCATCAAACAGGTAGTTGTCTTTAATGCTTTCATTGATAAGAGAGATCACTAACGAGCACTTGACACTTTACGGCCCAATCAATTACCTCAGTGCACAACCCCTTTGAAGTTCAAAGGCAGCAATTAAGAGCTCTGGCCAGCTCCCCCTGACAAACCCGTCCCTCCAAGGGATGAATGTCAACATAAACAGTGGAACAGAACCAAAATACAGCCAGGGGGATGTGTCTTTCTGCAAGGAAACACCCCAGCACAATAATATCGTGACTGATAAAGGGAAATGACTGCTAAAACCAGTAAGACTCCCTAATCGGGAGGCAAGCGACCGTCAGGTCACATGTATACAGACAAAGAGGGCTGTAAGGTCCATGTTGAAGACATGAGTGTAGACATACTGTGTAGCGATTTGCGTGATTTTAGGGCAAAATCTGTAGGAGTAGTGTCCAAAAATGAGTTTTAAAAATTGGGCCTGAAGGTGGTGCTAAATGGGACAGATCCATGTTGATGAGAGGAGTGTAGACATACTGTGTACCGATTTGCGTGATTTTAGGGCAAACATTTTAGGAGCAGTGTCCAAAAATGTGTTTAGCAAGAATCGGCCTCATGGTGGCGCTATGGGATAGGTCCATGTTGAAGACATGAGTGTAGACATACTGTGTAGCGATTTGCGTGATTTTAGGGCAAAATCTGTAGGAGTAGTGTCCAAAAATGAGTTTTAAAAATTCGGCCTGAAGGTGGCGCTAAATGGGACAGATCCATGTTGATGAGATGAGTGTAGACATACTGTGTACCGATTCGCGTGATTTTAGGGCAAACATTGTAGGAGCAGTGTCCAAAAATGTGTTTAGCAAGAATCGGCCTGATCGTGGCGCTAGAAGAGGGCCATGTGAGAATTGGCATGGATCGGAGCAACGGTTGCGGAGATATGAGCAGGGCAAAAGTGTGACGTGTGACGGACGGACGGACAGACAGACAGACGGACGGACGGACAGACAGCCGGTGGAGGTTTTGATGGTAAGTGCGACCTGACGGTCGCAATAATTGTTGTTGCGTTCTCTAGATCTGTCCTGTGTGAGCCACATGCCTCATCTGGTCAGGCTGGACGCCTCTCACAACCACATCTCTGACTTCTTTGGATTCCAGCCGCCCAAGAGCCTGGAGGTAAGGAGACTGACTGGAGGAACCTTGAGATGACAGGAGGGGAAGTTTAACGTTTGAGTGGTGGCTCGAGGGGGCGGGGAGGTCTTCTCTCTCTCTATTCCCACGTGAATATAGAGACCTAGGAATTTCCATTTTCCATAACAACCCCATCTGCACTCACTGTGAATAATGCATGTACAGGAGGATTAGCTGCCCTTGGATGACAATGAACTCGAACATGATTTAAAGACAAAAACGATACTTCGCTTATTTGCACGTTAAAGGAGTAGTTCACCCCCAAAATGTGAGGTACATTGAGGTTTTTTTTAAGTAAAAGGCCATTGTTTTATTGTTCACCATGTCAGCTGTTTGATATGACAGTAATAGTGGAAGAATCCTCGCCAGGGCAGTAGAATATTCAAATTAGATTTTGAGCAGTTTCTGACATCCCTAGTGAGGCCTCCTAACTGCTTGTGTTGTGTCATTCTTAAGAAGAAAGGCTATTTTTATTGTTATTAAAAGCTGTTGAGATTTGGCTCTACTGGCTTTTGGACAGAAGACGATTTAATGGACTGTAGTAAATATAATAATTGTTGTGTACACTGAACAAAAGGGCTGAATTTCTTGTTGTTCACAGCGCAGATGAGTGACTTTGGCCATGCTGCCCAAAGGCTATTATTGATTATATTGCACTATACTCTATGTAGTTAAATGAAGCCATTTAGGCATGAACGCAAATCTTTGTCACTTTATATTTGAACCACTTAAACCATTATTTTATGCTTTAACTATTCAAAAATAGCAGATTTACAAGCTCACAGCGATCTGCTTTTAAATATTGTTGACCTGATTCTATAAATGTCTTCATCCTTCTTCTAAATCAGTGGTTCTCAAACCTTTTCATTTCAAGGACCCCCCAAATTATACCTGTATTTAGCCTCGGACCCCCCCCATCTCAAAATATGTTGTTCTTCCAGGGACCCCCCAGAAGCAAATATTTGAGATAGAAATGTTCGGTTTTAAAAAGATATATTAAAAATCACTATGTTTCTAAAATAGCAGATCAGCACAAAGTGCCTTTGTTTTGGTCCAAAGGATGTGACCGTCGGGTGGAAACCTCATAATGTCCAAAACTATTACTCTTCAGGATTCACAGTCGAAAATAACAAAAGTAGCAAGTCTATGCAAACTTGTAGATCTGCTGTTTTTGATGCTTTTTGGTGTGATGCTGATCAAGTAGAGCGTTAAATTATGAAGAATCATGGCCCTTTAGGTCAGGGGTCTTCAACGTTTTCAGGCCAAGGACCCCTTAGTTGAGAGAGAGATGAAGCAGGGACCCCCACAACCCTTTTCATAGATTCAATATAGTTTCATTGTTTCACAGCACAATCATCAGTGTTTTTTAGATTCATGTCAATTTGTGTTTTCACTTTTCAGAAACATATTTAACTACTTGAACCGTCAATAATACTTAATAAACTCTTCATTGGGGCGCCCGCTGGCCTGGTGGTCAAGGCGCGTACGATATACTGGGCTATGATTTCTGCTGGCGTCGCCGGTTCGATTCCCCATCCGGACGACCTATGCCGCATGTCATTCCCCATCTCTCTCCCCATTTCCTGTCAGTCTACTATCCTGTCAAATAAAGGCATGAAAGCCCAAAAACAAATCTTGAAAAAAAAAAAAAGAATCTTCATTCTTTTTTCTCCTCTACACCAAACCTCTTTGCCGAAAATAGCCAATCTACATGTGAGCTTGTATTTCTGCTATTTTTTTGGCTAAAGGGTTCAAGTGGTTGGGGTCTTCAACTCCCCGTTGAAGACCCTTGCTTTAGGCATTTTCAAAAAGGTCCCCCTTTGAAAAAGCTTTCAACACACCTGACTTAAGCCCTATTTTATACTTTTCAAAAAATCTTGACTTGGCTTGATCTTCGCCTACTATTACTTTGATACTGTATACGTACACATACCAATACTTTTGTACATTCATTAGAGTAAAATATTTAACTCAGTCTTTTTACACGATGGAACAGAGTATCTTATATTCTTTGCCACTTTTTACTTTGATAAAATGTTTTCTGTTGAATGTTATATTATTGAATGTTCTTTTTATTCAGTTGGTCAATCTCTCCCACAACCATGTAAGTGAAATGAAGGATTTATCAGCCTACTCATCTCTCAGCAAACTCAAACTGGACTGTATCCTTATACTGTACTTTATACTGTATCATACATTTGTACTTTTGTACTGTTCTGTGTACTGTTCTTAGTAAGACGCCTAAGGGCGACAAGCGACCTCGCCCCAAAAGGGTGAGGTCACAACCTGTCTTGGCCATCTGGCCAGTGATGTATGTTGGACCAGTTACCCATATATGGAGACCCCTGGTACCCATATATGGAGATCCATGTACTTTAAATGGAGATCCTATGATGTCTATGACATCTGACATCATACATACCATAACTTTTATACCCATATATGGAGTTTCCTGTCTGTAGAACCAGCCAACAACTGCGAACAACTAAACGCACACGCATTGATTCTAAATGTTATATCGTCTCTGTCAGGTGGAAACCTCAGAATGTCCAAAACTGTTACTTTTCAGTATTCAAATTCAAAAGTAGCTAAATTAGCGGATCGACGGGTTGTTTTTGACAGTTTCTTTGCGTGAAAGTGTATAGTGTGTCCCGCGTATCATTCTTTAACACGTGTCTCAGACAACAGACTCAGTGAGATCGGTGGTCTCCAGCGGTGCTGTCGTCTCAAACATCTGAGCCTGGCTCACAACCACATCTCCTGCATCTCCGGCCTGGACAACCTGCCTCTGCAGCACCTCTGTCTGGTAACGTCACCGCTGAGAACACTGATCATGCGCTGGGTCTGGGGTCATTTTAGCTGCAACATTCTAAGTGGTTTCAGTCAGAGTATTTGGAACAAAAGGTAGCGTAGCGTTGTTCCGATGTGTCATTAGTTCGACATACCATTAGTCCGAGGCTGGTGAATGCTAACCTGCCGACACTAGTGAATGCTAACCTGCCGACGCTGGTGAATGCTAACCTGGTGAATGCTAACCCTAGCCCTAACCTTAGTCAGACTAATGGGAACTAACACGATTTTCTCTGAAAAAAAAATCCATTTCGTTTGCCACATCTGAAATGTCTTTGTCACGCTTTAGTTGACCAAATATCGTAATACTTTTGTCAACTAAATCTACAGTTTATTTTAGTCAACATAATAATATTTTGGTGGGCTGTACTTTTAACCACTAG
Organism: Nannobrachium achirus; assembly: GCF_963921795.1. Taxonomy (NCBI): domain Eukaryota; kingdom Metazoa; phylum Chordata; class Actinopteri; order Myctophiformes; family Myctophidae; genus Nannobrachium; species Nannobrachium achirus. The sequence continues at coordinate 7,068,893 of NC_137830.1, forward strand.
CGGCCATAGCCACTTGTCCATGTCATCACTAAACCATTCTTTTTTTGTGGGATCCGTTTTTAGCCCAAGGAATGTTTTTTCATGCAAAACAAATGCTTGCAATGGATTCAGAATCATGAAAAACCCCTAGTTTGACCCCTCACATGCTACTTGAAGAAGATTTGTTTTTTTTCCTGTATAGTAATGTGTATAGTAAAGTGAAGGGTACACCAATTTTCAGTTGCTGTCAAAAATTCCCCTAGTGAAACTGAATTTCAAACTTTGTTAGATGTGTTACTAGACACCTTTACAAACACATTGGTGAAGAAATTACTTGTAAGGAGTTTATTCCCATTGTATCCCCTGACTACTGGGTATCTCTCTCTCTCTCTCTCTCTCTCTCTCTCTCTCTCTCTCTCTCTCTCTCTCTCTCTCTCTCTCTCTCTCTCTCTCTCTCTTATCAGTGTTTAATCATAGTCAGCATCCATCAGTCTGAACCTGTGTGCACCTTCCCTCTGGGAGTGTGTTAGTGAACACGCACACACACACGCACGCACGCACACACCTCCTCAAACAGCATGGCTCCTGTCATCCAGGCCTCCTCACCAGTGCCCCCGGTGGATACCCAGAGCACCTCACCCTCCCTCCCCCTCCCCTGGACCAGAGAGAGAGAGAGAGAGGGAGTGAGAGAGGGCGAGAAGGAGGGAAGGGGTGAGGTGAAAGAAGAAGGGGAAAAGAAGAATGGGGCGGTAGAGAGAGAGAGAGAGAGAGAGGGGGGGGGGGGGGGGATTGACAGTCATTTACTTGAGTACTTACAGTATTTTCTGGACTATAAGGCGCACCTGACTATAAGGCGCACTGTCAATGAGTGGTCTATTTTCAAACTGTTTTCATATATAAGGCGCACCTGACTATAAGGCGCACATAATAGACACTACCGTTGCGTTATGCATCCAACAGATGGAGCTGTGCTAAAGGGAATGTCAATGTCAATGAATGATCCATATATAAGGCGCACTGGACTATAAGGCGCACTGTAGTTTTTTGAGAAAATTAAAGGCTTTTAAGTGCGCCTTATAGTCCGGAAAATACGGTAAGTACATTTGTGTTTATTTGTGTATATTATTATTATTATTATTTATCGGATCACTTTCACTCGGTGACATTTTAAACCAGGGGTCTTCAACAGGGGGTCCGGGACCCCTAGGGGGTCCTCAGAGTTACTACAGGGGGTCCTCCAAATCTTTGTGTGATAGAAACCTTTTTTCACCCTTTTTTATATTGACCACTAGCGTCCATATTCTGAGAACCTTAGCCAAAAATAGCTGATCTACAAGCTCACAACGCCTCGCAGCGTGAGGCGTTGTGAGCTTGTAGATCTGCTATTTTCGGCAAAGAGGTTTGGTGTAGAGGGGAAAAAGAGCAGACTAAGTACAGAGTGAAAGGTCAAGTTTATTAACACATATGGTGCCAACCCCGAGTTTCCCGAGTTTGTATTGGTACTACCGCTGTGCCAACCCCGAGTTTCCCGAGTTTGGGCCGTTTTTGGAAAAAGTTTTTTTTCTTTTTTCAATTTTTTTTTTTTCAATTTTTTTTTGGACCTCCAGAAATGTATTAGGCATGATCGCGATCGCGCAATTGCATGTTTAACCCCCATACCAACTCATTCTTTCAAACATGGCAGCCATGTTTGTTTACATCTGAAGAAAACATAATGGCTGATAAATCATGAATGCCTGAACGGATTTCCAAGCGGATTTTTTTGTTTGAAAGCTGTGAACAGCATCTACACACGTGGTGCATCATCTAGGCAGGGGCGTGCACTTTTTACACAATTGCACAATTACATGGAAGTCTATGGTAACCATGGCAACGCGAGACATTGAAGAGAAAAAATCATTGCAACATAAGTGTTAAGTATTTACGGTTCAAGTGGTTAAATATCTGAAAACACAAGAAAAATATAGTGCAGGATCTACACTTGCTATTCCCACAAGATTTCTGAAAACATCGTACGTCTTAATTTGTTCTTTTGAATAATTGAGTATTTACTCATACTTTAAAGGAGTAGTTCACCCCCAAAATGACTTTTTTTCTATTGATTACTCAGGCCATGGAGAGTAGAGTTCAATAATATTTTTGGGTTTTTGTCACATTCCTAAGACAAAATTTTGATTCGAGTAAATTTACCCCCATTGATTCCGGATGGTGACCCGTTTCGAAACGGGTCACCATCCGGAATCAATGAGGGTAAATGTATTGTTATCACATTTTTGTCTTAGGAATGTGACAAAAACCAAAAAATATTATTGAACTCTACTCTCCATGGCCTGAGTAATCAATAGAAAAAAAGTCATTTTGGGGGTGAACTACTCCTTTAAGTAAACATACTCAATAATTATACTCTTACAATTAGATTTTGTCCACTGCTGGGAAGGTGTGTGGGGTGAGAAAAGAGGTGAAAACAGGAGGTGGAGGTGTTCCTTAAGCGGGTTAGCGCGCTGCGCTGCGTTAGCATCTCCCACCAGCTGCGCTGCGGCGCGTCAGTCAGCCGTCAGGCTGTCATGCTTTCAGCACGGAGGAGCGGACCTGTCAATCATCCTGGCTCTGGGGGAGGGGCAGGGAGGGGAGCGGGGGGCGAGGTGGAGCCCCCTACAGATGGACCACTGCAGGGGGACGCTGATTAGCAGGACAGCAGATTGTAGATGAGAGAGGGAGAGAAGAGGGGTGTGTGTGTGTGTGTGTGTGTGTGTGTGTGTGTGTGTGTGTGTGTGTGTGTGTGTGTGTGCGTGCACGCTGTGGCGGGGCAGAGGGAATGTAACACACGTGCATTCCCATCTGTGCACTTATCAGTGCCTGTTCATTGTGTGTCCCACTAACGTGTGTGTGTGTGTGTGTAGAATAGATGAATAATTTGTTAAATATTGACAATGTGTGCACCATTTACCCGGACTGATGTTATTTTGTCAAAATAAGCATTATCGTCCATTTTGGCCGACCCGAACACAGCCCACAGAAAAACGGGAGCAGCCGATGTAAAACGATGTAAATAAGCAGATTTGCATAAGCGCCACTGCTCTCGTTTTGTGGGCTGCGGTCCAGTCTGCCAAAATGGACAATAAGATTTTTTTTTTTATAAAATGACACCTGGACCAGTTTTTTTGGAGACAGAATAATGGTGAAAAAGCCATTTAGACCAGGAATTCTCCTTTAACCCATTTGCCATTCAGAAGATTGACTTCCATTATTCTAAATGGACGTGTCACCTAACCGTAACCTAAACCCTAACCCTAACCTCAGTGGGGGTATTTCTGAATGGGGATGTTTCTAAGTGGGGGTGTTTCTGAATGAATGTCTGCCCCCTAACCGGTTAAGGCCTGAAATTATTTAATGCTTTAACTCGGGGGTCAGCAACCCGTGGCTCTTTAGCGCCGCCCTAGTGGCTCCCTGGAGCTTTTTCAAAAATGTATGAAAATGGAAAAATATATTTTTGTTTTAATGTGGTTTCTGTAGGAGGACAGACATGACACAAACATTCTTAACGTTTTCCAATGCTGTAAAAATGTGTAGAATAAATATTACATTTCAACATTCCAGGATGTGCTCAGGGAAAATAAACATTTAATCTTGAATGCTCATTATGTATTTGTAGCCTACTTAGTCATTTTGATAGTAGGCTAATATAGACACTTACAGCATGTGTTGCCTTCATTATGAGGCTTATGTAAGGCTTTTCATTTTTTGTGACTCCAGACAGATTTATTTTTTGGTCCAAAATGTCTCTTTCAACATTTTGGGTTGCCAACCCCTGCTTTAACTATTGAAAAATAGCAGACAGTCCAGCGCGACACCGAGGGCCCCGCTGTGAGCTTGTATATCTGCTATTTTTAATAGTTAAAGCATTCAAAATTCTACGCCTAAATGGGTTAAGCGTCCCGCGAAGCTTGGCCAACGTGACCCTGGGCGTACAAAACAAACTTTGCGCGCTAATGGCAAGACAAGATCTAGGCCAGATCTAGGCCCGATATAGGTCAAGATGTAGGCCATGCTTGAGAGCCCGGACAAAGCTAGATGTTGGAGCTTAGCTCCTTCCAGTGGTACAGCTCAAAGATATGCAAATATGTATGTGCAAAGTATAGTAATAAGAGTGTGTGTGTGTGTGTGTGTGTGTGTGTGTGTGTGTGTGTGTGTGTGTGTGTGTGTGTGTGTGTGTGTGTGTGTGTGTGTGTGTGTGTGTGTGTGTGTGTGTGTGTGTGTGTGTGTGTGTGTGTGTGTGTGTGTGTGTGTGTGTGTGTGTGTGTGTGCGCGTGTGTGTGCAGAGAGGTAACCAGCTCCATGCCATGGAGGGTCTGTCCTCTCTCAGCGGTCTGCAGCATGTAGACCTCTCCTCCAACCACATCTCCAGCCTGGCTGGTCTGCACAGCCTCTACCTGCTGGGCTCTGTCAACCTGGACAACAACCTGGTGAGCATGCACATTAATTTACCATTTAGGCATTTAGCAGACACTCTTATTTACAATAAGCAAGTTATACATCAACATTAATACATTAAATGCATAGAAATAGTAATCCAAAAAACCCTAAGTAGACCAAGAACCTATTCAGTAAATTAAAACAAATAATTGATCTTTGTTGAATCCAGATATTATTATTGTTATTATTTTATTATTATGACGATTGTTATTGTTTTTATGTTAACTCTTATACTGCTTTGGACGTTCCTGTTCGCCCCAATTCTAGCGAGTGAGGCGCGCCAATACGGCCGTTCGTTCGTTTACCTTGTTGATGTCCTTAAGCTGATGAGGGGTCGCGCCACCGTGTACTGTAATCACATGGCGAGCAGTGATGGTCTTAAAAATCCATTATGCGTTAACATCAACGGAGACCAATTCTCTTCCGTGTTGATTTTCTCTGGCCCTGGGGCTTTGTGTACAATGTCTGTTCCCAATCTATGGCAAGACTAAACGGCCAAATTCACATTAATGGCATTACGCCGCCCTCTGCTGCCTGGTCTGTGAAAGTGCAGACCAGGCAGGCATGAAAGGCAAAAAAAAAAAAAAAAAAAAAGAAAAGTCTATCAATCTACTATAACATTGCAAAGGTAAGCCGCTTTTTGATGGCACCAGACCCAATAAATAAATAAATAATCTGGCAGGATAAGAGTTAATATAAATTATTGTTAGGCCTAGTGATGCAACTGATACGGACTCCGGAGATCTCTATCTTTATCTATGTATCTATCTCTGTATCTATCTACTGTATATATGTCTTTCTTTCTATTGATAGATTTCTCTCTCTCTCTCTAGAGTCCCCCATAAGAGCAGGAGCGCTGGAATTCACATCCTCTGTAACGCCGACGGGCGCGTTCAATTGAAACGAACGTGCTGTGAGCCTAGCTCCGCCTTAGCCTCCGCATTCTGTCTAATTTATCGAGCGCTCCACGATGACTTGACTTTCAGGGCAGTTTTGCGAGCTCATATTGGATCTGTGTTTCACAAGACAGATAAAAAAAACATCAAAACATCAATAATCTGTACATCAAAGTTATATACACTATAGCTTCCATGTGCATTAGGATGCCAAGTGGAAAATGGCCTGACATCATCTATCTATCACAAAAGTAGCAGTCTTGCACACATGCCATTTCGTCTCTGTGGACATATTCATTGTGACCGTCAGGTCGCAGTTACTATCAAAACCTCCACCTCCTGTCAGTCAGTCAGTCAGTCCGTCTGTCAATCACGTCCTGTCACACTTTTTCCCTACTCATATCTCCGCAACCGTTGCCCCTATCCATACCAAACTTTGCACACACACTCCTTGGCTGCCAAACCACAACCTCCACCGCATCATTTCTCACATGGCCCTCTTCTAGCGCCACCATGGGGCCGATTCTTGCAAAACACATTTTTGGACACTGCTCCCACAGATTTTGCCCTAAAATCACGCAAAGCGGTACACAGTATCTCTAAAGTCATGTCATCAACATGGATATGTCCCATTTCCCACATTCCCTCCTGATTGGCTACCATTTAGTAAGGGGAACATAAGAAAATCTGCGAAGTAAATCGTTACCAAGAAATTTCTTCACCAATGTGTTTCTAAAGGTGTGTAATAATATGTACTAAAAGGTTGAAATTCAACTCCTGGGGGAAACCTCATTAAAAAAATGATTTGTGTTTGTGTCCCATTAACTTTACTATACAGGAAAAAAAATACAAAAAATAAATCTTCTTTAAGTAGCATGTGAGGGGTCAAACTAGGGGTATTTCATGATGCTGAATCCATTGCAAGCATTTGTTTTGCACGAAAAACATTCCATGGGAGACAAATGGCCCCCACAAAATGGTGAAAAGTGATGATTCATCACTAAACCATCGTTTTGTGGGTCCGATTTTAGCCTAAAGAATGTTTTTTGTGCAAAACAAAAGCTTGCAATGGATTCAGCATCATGAAATACCCCTAGTTTGACCCCTCACATGCTACTTAAAGCAGATTTATTTTTTGTATTTTTTTTCCTGTATAGTAAATTAATGGGACACAAACACAAATCAGTTTTTTTATGAGGTTTCCCCCAGGAGTTGAATTTCAATCTTTTAGTACATATTATTACACACCTTTAGAAACACATTGGTGAAGAAATTTCTTGGTAACGATTTACTTCGCAGATTGGTCAAATATCTTATAAAATCCCCTTACTAATTGCCTTCTAAAGTTTGTGTATGCAACCTGACGGTCGCTTATCTCCCGATTTAGGGAGTCTTACTGGTTTGTGAATATATTTTTCAGATCAGCGACATCAAGGAGGCCACACACATCCACGACCTGTTCCTGCTCAGGGAACTCAGTCTGCAGAACAACCCTGTCCAGGTACTGTAAACACTGACCTCACACCCATACTACTGTACCTGTACCCATACCCATCATACCCATACTACTGTACCTGTACCCATACCCATGTACAGTACCCATACCCATACTACTGTACCTGTACCCATATACCCATGTACAGTACCCATACCCATACTACTGTACCTGTACCCATACCCATGTACAGTACCCATACCCATACTACTGTACCTGTACCCATACCCATGTACAGTACCTATACCCATACTACTGTACCTGTACCCATACCCATGTACAGTACCTATACCCATACTACTGTACCTGTACCCATACCCATGTACAGTACCTATACCCATACTACTGTACCTGTACCCATACCCATGTACAGTACTCATACTACTATACCAGTCTACAGAACAAAACTGTAGAGCAATGAGCTCACACCCATGCTAGTGTACCTGTGGACCACGGTAATCATGTGTATTGAACCTAGCATCTGTTTAGACCAGGGTTTACCAAATTGGGATGCCAGTCCAGGGGTGCCTCAGAATAATTTGATAACATTTGGAATTCATCAATATCACTTCACCATGCTTAGTAGAACAGACCTGATTTGCACGGTACTTGATGAGTTCTTTTTCCATCTGCCCCAACTCTCTTCACCAAAAATAGCAGATCTACAAGCTCGCAATGTTGTGAGCTTGTAGATCGGCTATTTTTGGTGAACGTTCCCGCCAGAATAGGGATGCTGGGGTTCAAGTGGTTAAAGGTCAAGTATAACGTTATTTTCAGTCAGTTCTGATGGAAGCGGATATTTCATTGTGACATACTGTATCTTAGGGAGAAAGAGCTACATGTTTTACATAGTGTACTTGGAGTAGAACCGCTGCTCCTACACTTGGAAAGGAGTCAGCTAATAGGTGGTTCGGGCATCTAGTACGGATGCCCCCCGAGCGCCTTCCTAGGAAGGTCCTCGATGCACGTCCCACTGGGAGGAGACCCCGTGGCAGACCAAAGACCAGATGGACGGATTATATCTCCACTCTGGCCTGGGAACGCCTCGGTATACTCCCTGAGGGAGTGGAGGAAGTTGCTCAGGTTAAGGAACTCTGGAAGTCTCAGTTGGAACTGTTACCCCTGCGACCCGATTCCGGATAAGCGATTGAAGATGGATGGATGGATGGATGGATGAAGGCCTAATATAAGCTTCAAAAAACAGTGTGATTCAGGGGTGCCGTGGATGATAGTTATTTACAGGGGTGCCCTGAGTCAAAACAGTTTGAAACCACCTGGTTTAGACAGATGCTAGGTCCATTCATCTCAGTTTCTTTGAGGCACTCCATCGTTCTCTTTGCACTCTACTTATGTGACAATATTTACTTTGTTGTTTGTTGACAAGGGTGCATGTTTATCATTTACTCTGCTTACTCTGAGATCACACTTAATTGCTGTAGATCACACTTAGCGTCTGCTAATTTGCTTAAATCGTCTCTAAACTGTATTTATTGTTTGTGTAATTGGTACAGGATCAGCCAGATTACAGACTGTCCATCATCTTCCTGCTGCAACACCTGAGCAAGCTGGACCAGAAGGCCGTCACCGCCGAGGAGAAGGTACGGACATATTGTCTGTTACTGACTGCCGGCCTACACCAAGGCTTTTCACGCGCGTCTGTGTGTAGAATTTGCTGCGTGCGCTCAGCGCGCTTGGAAAGATCCAATATATCGTCGTTGACGGGTGGAAACCTCGTATCTCCAAGTTTCAAATGTGTATGTTCTTTCTCAAAGTAAAGCCCTGCTTCATCATACAAGGCCGTCGTACAAAAGTAGTGAAAACAGCAGATCTACAAGCACACAACGCCTGTGTGCTTGTAGATCGGCTGTTTTCACTAGATTAAATTATTTTTAAAATGATAAACGCAGAACCAACGGTTTTGGACATACAAGGTTTTCACCCGACAACGACGATATATACTGTATATCAATGATATCAGCTACACCAGGCTCCCGGGTAGTGCGAGCCCCGCATATGCATGCTGTAAAAATAGGATTGTGCGTATGCGTTGTGTACACAGACTCTCTGGTCTCCCGCACAAATATTCCCTCTTTGGTGTAGCCAGGGGCTTTTCGCACACGTACGAACAGCGCACGCACACGTTTTCACTAGATTAAATCATTTTTAAAATGATAAACGCAGAACCAATGGTTTTGGACATACAAGGTTTTCACCCGACAACGACGATATATATATCAATGATATCAGCTACACCAGGCTCACGGATAGCGCGAGCCCCGCATATGCATGCTGTAAAAATAGGATTGTGCGTATGCGTTTTGTACACAGACTCTCTGGTCTCCCGCACAAATATTCCCTCCTTGGTGTAGCCAGGGGCTTTTCGCACACGCACGGACAGCGCACGCACACGTTTTCTGGTGTAGTCTGGAGGTGAAGCCCATGTTCAGCTCATGCAGCTCATGACATAAACTCAGCACAAAAAGAAAGGAAACTTGAGTCAGTCCAGTGTTATATATAATTTTTATCGTTGATTCGTCACCTTTACAACGAGGTAGAGTTTGTAAGCATCAGGCATTCGTGGAATGAGCAACACAGCCAAACATGTGGGTAGCGCTGACCCAAAATGTGTCAACATTCGGTCATTATATCTCCCCTTTAATTATGCAAAATGGTATTGTGTTCGATATCATTGTTATGGTTGATTTTTCACCTTTACAACAAGATACAGATTGTAAGGATCTGGCGTACGTGGAATGAGCAACACAGCCAAACGTGTGGGTAGCGCCCCTCCAAAAATGGTCAAAATGGCCTGGCAGGCCTGCAATACTGTTCTTTTGGTGTACACCTTTGTTGCTTGGTTCACTGAATGGTTTTTACACTTTGTTCATTTTAAGCTCAGTGTCAGGGAAGCCCAAAACGAGAGTGAATGCCAACAGAACAGTATTGCAAGCCATTTTGGCAAAACTTTGGTCGGCGCTACCCACACGTTTGGCTGTGTAGCTCATGCCTCGAATGCCCGATGCTTACAAGCTGTACCTCGCTGTAAAGGGGACGAATCAAGGATACAAATGATATAAAACACAATACAATTTGGTATTATTAAAGGGGAGATATAATGGACCGAAGTCAAGTTTCCTTTCTTTTTGTGCTGAGTTTAGTTACTAGTATGTGTTACTAAAGACCACATCGTTCTGTTCTGTCTTCTTTCACTTTCTCCCCACCGTTTGGGTGTGGGTGTGTGCGCGTGTGTGCGTGCGTGCCCTCTGTCCACTAGGTGTCTGCGGTGAACAGGTACGACCCCCCCATGGAGGTGGTGGCCTCCAGAGATCACATGACCCAGCTGGTGTATCAGCTGATGCAGCCGCAGTTGCTCTACCATAGGTCCGTCCCCTCTGTATGTGTGTGTGTGTGTGTGTGTGTGTGTGTGTGTGTGTGTGTGTGTGTGTGTGTGTGTGTGTGTGTGTGTGTGTGTGTGTGTGTGTGTGTGTGTGTGTGTGTGTGTGTGTGTGTGTGTGTGTGTGTGTGTGTGTGTGTGTGTGTGTGTGTGTGCACGTGCATTAGAACTACTGCAGTCTCACTCCCGTATCTTCTGCCGTAACCGTAACCTGAAGACTCACCTCTTTAGACTCCTCAGCACGTAGCACTTAGCCCTAGGCTTGACGACCTTGCAGGCTTGCAGAGGCATGAGGCCCATAGGGCAGGAGCATATCTGCTGTTTCTGTAGCGTGAGGCAGCTTGATGTACAAGTACTGTACACCCACTGGACATGATGCTAGTATGTAGCCGCAAATTGCAACACTAGATTTTTTAAATAATCGGATGAATCTAGGGTTGCAATACCTCCCATAGGCAGCCAATGCATCAAAACAGTTTTTTGCTATCTGATTGTATTAAACGACGTCAAACTCACCAATATTGCGGCTCTATTGAAAGCTTGGAATTTACTCTTTCTATCTGCAAAGTGTTTGTTTCAGAAAAATCCACCGTAAACATGTTATGATTTATTTTTCTGTCAAGAAATCCGAGCAGATATGGTTTATTTTCTAAGTGTTGAACTTCGGAAGCGCTCGTCTTCTATAACGCAACGTCCCGCTGCCTCCTGCATTATGTGACATTTAGAACCAGGTGGTCACAGGACTGTTGAGAGATTTTCCACGAGCGCTTCCAAGCTCAAGCACTTAGAAAAAATTATCACCTGAAGCCAATTTATTGATAGAAAGTAGCTCCTAACATGTCTACGGTGGATTTTTATGAAACAAACACTTTGCAGATAGAAAGAGGATACTTCAAGCCCCAATATTGGTGAGCTTGAAGCCGTTTAATACAATCAGATAGCAAAAAACTGTTTTGATGCATTGGCTGCCTATGGGAGGTATTGCAACCCTAGATTCATCCGATTATAAAAGAAATCTAGTGTTGCAATTTGCGGCTAGCTAGTATGTTGCAGGAACTTATCCCCTGCTAGGTGTTTGTGGTTAGAGTTCCACCATGAAGGGGGCACGGTGGCGCCTGCTGTGACTTCTCTGTCGAGGTTGGGCCGCCAATCGCTGTCCCCGTTTCCCTGAAATGTCTTAGAAAAAGGACCAAACAAATCTCTCGCGCCTCTGACAAAACGGCCAATCTCGGCGGCGCGATCGTTGTTTCCCTGAACTTTGCTGGAAAACTGACCAGCTGCGGGATACCAGCAATCAAGCAAGCCCCTCCACCTCCAGAATCAACAGACACTCACTCGACAGCCATTCTTCCACGTTCCGCAGAAGCCAGCCAAGGAATAAATACAAAATAACGTTTGATTTTGATAGATTTTGACACTTTGTCAGCTTGTTCTTTTGTCATTCTATGGTCTAGTTGCTGTGGCTGTTAATGTGACCCTATTTGGAAACCATTTAGCTGTTCATTGCAACGAGGAAATGTTTGGCTATTTACCTTTCTCATTTTGTTTCTCATGGCCTGCTGTATGTGATGCGCCAGACCTGCCTCCCTTCCAAAATACACAGCCTGTGTGGGCATCATTTTAATATCCAATTTGATTGACTGATCATTATGTTACATGCTTGCTTTGATTATTTATGGACCGCTGGTCCGCTGCTGCTGCATGCATCTTTGCAAAAAAAAAAAAGAAAAGAAAGACACTGGTTTTGGTTCCACCCCGCACATCACCCCTGGAATTAATAATCCCTGCTGCATAGCTAAACTCAAATTATTTTATTTGTGTAGTCTATTTGAGAAGCATGAGCACTTTATTTATAGCATTCTAATAAAACCGCAGGTGGGGTTTCCTTGCGCAAATTTGGGTCGGCTGTCTTCGCACGATTAAATAATGAATGAATGCGTGTTTCTGCCTTCAATTCAATTATAAATAAAATTAAACCAACCACTCATTCAGTTAATACTAATACCTAGTCCTAGAATACCTATATAATTAGCAGAAGTGATAGAGTGTCAGTTCATTGTGTCAATTCTGTAAATAAGATGAGTCTATTCAAATAAATGATTTGTGTGGCATGCCATTTTGCTCCATCAGTTTCATTCATTAATTGCACAGCAAATAAAGACCTGATTACTAACGGGACACGGTCATTGTCATGCTGGGATTTCCAAAGAATGAGAAGACCTTTTTTTATAGCTTAAACCAAACCATTGTTGAATCAAACGGTGGAGTCTTTCTTTTTCTCCGTGATCGTGCGCGATGCGCGGTGCGCCACACCAAAAAAACAGAGTTGCAAGATACCAACGCATTGCGTCATGGCCTGTCGACAGTTTATACATCTGTTATTTTGGACACATGGAGAGATTGGAGACGGCAGCGCATCAACCCGACATTTCATTGAATGACTCCAGAACGCAAGTAGGCTAGATTACGGTTAATAATATCTATAGAATAAGGCTACAGAACACTTAATAGACTAATTGATTTATTTCTGAGCTAGTAAAACACTTCATAGGTGTTTCCTGAATCTAAAGAACAATCAATGACAACAGCTTCTAACAGAAATAGTGTTTTTATTGGTATAATACAACGCACCAAATGCAAATGATCACGCCATGGTTTAACCATATCATAATAAATAGCCAAACATTTCATTATGAAATGTAACAGTATAGGCCTATTTAAACCAAACAAAATATGGTCTGACAGCAATAAAAAGCTATAGAGTAAAGCCGGGTGCAGGATAATGTTGATCGCCCATAGCTGCTTCAGTTCCCAGACCCTGGTCATTTCTCAAGCAATTGCTCTTATTCAAATTTGTATTTATTCTGTGAACTCTCTATTTATTTTTTGTATGACATGTGATAGTTTATCTCCCTTTCTATTCATGCTATCAATCAAAAATCACGCCTGTGGCTGTGGCGCTCTGGCGCGCCATGGACATACCCGTTGTCTTTATAAAGAAATATAGCCTATAACCCCGATTGTAATAACAGTGGTCAGTAGGCCTACACATTTATTGGCAGTCAACCCCTTAACTGCCAATAAATTTAGTTCTCTTTTTAGCTCCTCCACAAATGTCCCAGTTGCATATGACTCCACCAACCATCAGCTTACTCACTTTAACACCATCTGTCAAACCACACTCGATGTAGTAGCCCCATTTAAAAAACAGACTCACTCGTCCAAAAAAGTCTCCCCTTGGCTAAATGACCAGACTAGGGCCCTACGAAGGGAACTAAGGAAAACTGAACGGAGATGGAGGACCTCCAAACTACTTGTTTTTTATGAAAGCCTGAAAGACCTTCTGAAGGGCTATAATGAGGCAGTCTCAACTGCACGTTCACAATATTTCTCCAAACTAATTTCCGAAAACTACCAGAACTCCCGCACCCTATTCAAAACCATAGAACAGGTAGTTGGACCCCCTCAAAACCCTAACCTACTAGCCTCCCCTGAACGATGTGAACAATTTCTAAATTTCTTTACTGACAAAATCAACTCCATCCGGTCGCAGCTGATGACCACACAGACCATACCATCAGTGCCCAATCCTAATTGCATAGCAACTTCATTCTCCTTTCCCTCCTTCTCTCAAATATCCCTTCCTACTATCCTGAACATCATCGGACAAATTAAATCGTCCTCCTGTCCCCTAGATATTATCCCCACCACCCTCCTCAAAGAGATTCTGCCCACTGTCGCCCCTCACATCCTGTCAGTTGTTAATAGCTCCCTGTCCTCTGGCTCGGTTCCTCCATACTTCAAAATGGCTCTGGTCTCCCCGATTCTCAAAAAATCCAACCTTGACACCTCCGCTCTGAGCAGCTACAGGCCGATCTCAAAATTACCCTTTCTTTCGAAGGTGCTGGAGAAGGTTGTCTTTACTCAGCTCATCAGCCATCTTAGTGGCGACAACCTTTTTGAGAAATTTCAATCAGGTTTCCGTGCCCTTCACAGCACGGAAACTGCCCTCGTGAGGGTCGTTAATGACCTCCTTGTGGCTGCCGATATTGGTAAGTCGTCCATCCTCGTCCTATTGGACCTGACAGCAGCCTTTGACACCCTTGACCATGCTGTCCTTATTGACCGCCTGGAGAAGTGCGTGGGCATCTCAGGCACCGCCCTTAAATGGTTTAAATCTTACCTGACCGACAGATATTTTTCTGTCCGGATCGGCGAGTCCACCTCATCCCAAGCCCCATTACACTGCGGAGTCCCCCAGGGCTCTATTCTAGGCCCCATCCTCTTCTCCCTGTACCTATTACCCCTGGGAAACATAATACGTGGCCACAACATAAATTTCCACTGCTATGCTGATGATACTCAGCTGTATCTGCCCATCAGCCCAGAAGACAACCTCAGCAGTATAGCCAACCTCCATTCCTGTCTAGCCGACATTAAAAGTTGGATGTCTGATAATTTTCTCCAGCTCAACGATGCAAAATGTGAAGTCCTGGTATTTAATCCGCCTCAAGACTTAACCCCCATAAAGAACATCCTTGGACCATTACTTCCTAACCTACAAACCACAGTCAGAAATCTAGGCGTAGTCCTAGATCCTGACCTCTCCCTCGAAACCCATGTTAAGAAGGTTGTCCAAACCTCCTTCTATCACCTTAGGAACATAGTCAAGATCAAATCCTTCTTGTCCACCCCCGATCTCACAAAGGTCATACATGCCTTCATATACTCACGCCTCGATTACTGCAATGCCCTTTTTTCCTGTCTCTCCAATAAATCAATCCACCGCCTGCAGCTCATTCAAAATGCAGCTGCACGGCTTCTAACTGGCACTAGAAAATTTGACCACATAACACCCGTTTTAGCCTCCCTGCACTGGTTGCCCATCTCGTTTAGAATTGAATTTAAAATTGCACTAATCACCTACAAGGCCATATCCGGCCTCGCACCGTCCTACATCTCAGAACTACTCGAGCCTTATGTGCCTTCACGTACACTCAGATCTTCAGACAAAGGTCTGTTAATCGTGCCTACCTGCAATTACGTTACAAGGGGTGAACGTGCGTTTTCCTTCAGAGCCCCAACTATCTGGAACTCCCTACCCGTAGAGATAAGGTTCGCTGAATCTCTCCCCCGGTTTAAATCCCTGCTGAAAACCCACCTCTACAGAATTGCCTTCAACCCTTAGCACTCCTGATTTTAATCTCTGCCTTATTACAAATTTTCTATACTACTTCTTTTATTATTACTATTAGTTTTATTACGATTACTAGTATCACTACGACCCTGTGATGTGTTATAATGTTGTGTTTTTATTGCATTTGTATTGCTGATTCTTTGTATTAATGATTCCTCTGTCAAGCACTTTGTGACTCTGCTCTTAAAAAGTGCTATACAAATAAAGATTATTATTATTATTATTATTATTATTATTATTACATGCAGGCTATAGTTTTGTCTGTTAAATTATGTTTTATTTCAAGACTATAACAAGCTACAGTAGGCTATATGGGTCCAGTGTATAGGCCTATATTATGCCTCCTCCTTGCGTCATTTCACCCGACCGCATAGCCTATCCATACATGATTATGTATTCATATTGTTTTAAAACAAGCGAACACATTTAAGAAATTACATATAAAAAGAACAAGAAGAGGCCTCGTGAAAATATCCAATCTACAAGCTCACAGCAAGTGAAGAGCGTTGTGAGCTTGTAGATCTGCTGTTTTCACTAGTTGAGTTCCCGGCAGGGA
The DNA here is from genome assembly GCF_963921795.1 of Nannobrachium achirus. NCBI lineage: Eukaryota > Metazoa > Chordata > Actinopteri > Myctophiformes > Myctophidae > Nannobrachium > Nannobrachium achirus. Next base: position 7,084,883 of record NC_137830.1, read on the forward strand.
AAACTTCGAATCAATTTGTGTCGGATATAAATTGCGTCTGCTACGGTAATTGGACAATATTTAGGTGGTTGTCAGAAAGAAACATTGTACGCACGCACGCACTGTAAGTCACCCAGATAAATCTCTCGTTCTTTTGATTGATTACTTTATTAGCAGTTTGCATATTAAAATCACAGGGACAGGGCAGTAACATTACTTCAGATAGTAACATGTCATGTTAATGTTAATGCATTATGGTTACGTTATGGTATAGGCTACAAAGGCTCTGTCTGGATTCGATCTTGTTGACTTGTTATCCAGTGTGTGTGCGGTTTACTCTGATTGGCGGATCGTTTCATTTTCTGTTGCCGCAACCTCGACAAACACGCGATGGCCTTGGCGCCTGCTGTGACTTCTCTGTCGAGGTTGGGCCGCCAATCGCTGTCCCCGTTTCCCTGAAATGTCTTAGAAAAAGGACCAAACAAATCTCTCGCGCCTCTGACAAAACGGCCAATCTCGGCGGCGCGATCGTTGTTTCCCTGAACTTTGCTGGAAAACTGACCAGCTGCGGGATACCAGCAATCAAGCAAGCCCCTCCACCTCCAGAATCAACAGACACTCACTCGACAGCCATTCTTCCACGTTCCGCAGAAGCCAGCCAAGGAATAAATACAAAATAACGTTTGATTTTGATAGATTTTGACACTTTGTCAGCTTGTTCTTTTGTCATTCTATGGTCTAGTTGCTGTGGCTGTTAATGTGACCCTATTTGGAAACCATTTAGCTGTTCATTGCAACGAGGAAATGTTTGGCTATTTACCTTTCTCATTTTGTTTCTCATGGCCTGCTGTATGTGATGCGCCAGACCTGCCTCCCTTCCAAAATACACAGCCTGTGTGGGCATCATTTTAATATCCAATTTGATTGACTGATCATTATGTTACATGCTTGCTTTGATTATTTATGGACCGCTGGTCCGCTGCTGCTGCATGCATCTTTGCAAAAAAAAAAAAGAAAAGAAAGACACTGGTTTTGGTTCCACCCCGCACATCACCCCTGGAATTAATAATCCCTGCTGCATAGCTAAACTCAAATTATTGTATTTGTGTAGTCTATTTGAGAAGCATGAGCACTTTATTTATAGCATTCTAATAAAACCGCAGGTGGGGTTTCCTTGCGCAAATTTGGGTCGGCTGTCTTCGCACGATTAAATAATGAATGAATGCGTGTTTCTGCCTTCAATTCAATTATAAATAAAATTAAACCAACCACTCATTCAGTTAATACTAATACCTAGTCCTAGAATACCTATATAATTAGCAGAAGTGATAGAGTGTCAGTTCATTGTGTCAATTCTGTAAATAAGATGAGTCTATTCAAATAAATGATTTGTGTGGCATGCCATTTTGCTCCATCAGTTTCATTCATTAATTGCACAGCAAATAAAGACCTGATTACTAACGGGACACGGTCATTGTCATGCTGGGATTTCCAAAGAATGAGAAGACCTTTTTTTATAGCTTAAACCAAACCATTGTTGAATCAAACGGTGGAGTCTTTCTTTTTCTCCGTGATCGTGCGCGATGCGCGGTGCGCCACACCAAAAAAACAGAGTTGCAAGATACCAACGCATTGCGTCATGGCCTGTCGACAGTTTATACATCTGTTATTTTGGACACATGGAGAGATTGGAGACGGCAGCGCATCAACCCGACATTTCATTGAATGACTCCAGAACGCAAGTAGGCTAGATTACGGTTAATAATATCTATAGAATAAGGCTACAGAACACTTAATAGACTAATTGATTTATTTCTGAGCTAGTAAAACACTTCATAGGTGTTTCCTGAATCTAAAGAACAATCAATGACAACAGCTTCTAACAGAAATAGTGTTTTTATTGGTATAATACAACGCACCAAATGCAAATGATCACGCCATGGTTTAACCATATCATAATAAATAGCCAAACATTTCATTATGAAATGTAACAGTATAGGCCTATTTAAACCAAACAAAATATGGTCTGACAGCAATAAAAAGCTATAGAGTAAAGCCGGGTGCAGGATAATGTTGATCGCCCATAGCTGCTTCAGTTCCCAGACCCTGGTCATTTCTCAAGCAATTGCTCTTATTCAAATTTGTATTTATTCTGTGAACTCTCTATTTATTTTTTGTATGACATGTGATAGTTTATCTCCCTTTCTATTCATGCTATCAATCAAAAATCACGCCTGTGGCTGTGGCGCTCTGGCGCGCCATGGACATACCCGTTGTCTTTATAAAGAAATATAGCCTATAACCCCGATTGTAATAACAGTGGTCAGTAGGCCTACATGCAGGCTATAGTTTTGTCTGTTAAATTATGTTTTATTTCAAGACTATACCAAGCTACAGTAGGCTATATGGGTCCAGTGTATAGGCCTATATTATGCCTCCTCCTTGCGTCATTTCACCCGACCGCATAGCCTATCCATACATGATTATGTATTCATATTGTTTTAAAACAAGCGAACACATTTAAGAAATTACATATAAAAAGAACAAGAAGAGGCCTCGTGAAAATATCCAATCTACAAGCTCACAGCAAGTGAAGAGCGTTGTGAGCTTGTAGATCTGCTGTTTTCACTAGTTGAGTTCCCGGCAGGGAAAACTTCTAATCAATTTGTGTCGGATATAAATTGCGTCTGCTACGGTAATTGGACAATATTTAGGTGGTTGTCAGAAAGAAACATTGTACGCACGCACGCACTGTAAGTCACCCAGATAAATCTCTCGTTCTTTTGATTGATTACTTTATTAGCAGTTTGCATATTAAAATCACAGGGACAGGGCAGTAACATTACTTCAGATAGTAACATGTCATGTTAATGTTAATGCATTATGGTTACGTTATGGTATAGGCTACAAAGGCTCTGTCTGGATTCGATCTTGTTGACTTGTTATCCAGTGTGTGTGCGGTTTACTCTGATTGGCGGATCGTTTCATTTTCTGTTGCCGCAACCTCGACAAACACGCGATGGCCTTGGCGCAGTCAGTAGTGCTGTCGCCTCACAGCTAGAAGGTCCTGGGTTCGATTCCCGCCGGGGGACACTGTGGGTGCTGGGGGCGTGTTCCCTCCTCCGCGTCATCAGTGCCCACACCCTAGGTGGGGTTGGCAAAAGGGCCTTTCTGTGTGGAGTTTGCATGTTCTCCCCGTGTCTCCTAGGGTAGATACCCTCACAAAAACATGCAGTAATCCTGGTCTCTATAAAGCCTCCCCCTGGCCAGCCGGGGCGCCTGATGGAGGGGAATGGAACTGGTTGGAATAACGTGTTCCTTCCACGCGCTACGTCCAACCGGGGAAGCTCCCCCTGTCAGGTGATAAGAAGCGGCCTGCTCACTCCTCATGCATTGAAGGAAGCATGAGCTCAGTTCGGGGCCCTCCCCAGGTTGGCAGAGGGAGAGTAGAGCCCAGGATCCCAGCTTAGGCAATTGGCACCGGGTGAAAAAATGGGTTACAAAAATCGTGGGATAAAAATTTAGAAAAAAAAAAAAAAAAGAGTTCCACCATGAGCCTGGGAGGTTGAAGAAAAATGGGACCCAATGCCTCCCTGCTTGGCACTCAGTATCAAGGGTTGGGTTGGGGGCTATGTCCCTTGCACGCTTATGCAAATGTTATGTAATTTAGATAGCATGTAATGTAGACAGATACCATGTTCATTTGTAGACCGATTTTTTGTGATATCCTATTGTTCTTGGTTCATGGTTTACTTATGATCCTAGATGACTATCTCTGCGTGTTTGATGCATTACCTCGTGTGTACCTTGCTCACTGTAAGTTGCTCTGCATTGAGTGTCTGCTAAATGCCTTAATTGCACGTGTGTGTGTGTGTGTGTGTGTGTGTGTGTGTGTGTGTGTGTGTGTGTGCGTGTGTGTGTGTGTGTGTGTGTGTGTGTGTGTGTGTGTGTGTGTCGTGTCCATCCAGTACTCTTCCCAGTGTTGACCAGCCCTATCCCATGCTGGTGCTGACCGGTCCCCAGGCCTGTGGGAAGAGGGAGCTGGCTCACACTCTCTGCCACGAGTTCAACCAGTACTTCGCCTACGGGTCAGTCTGCCTAACGCTCTGTTCTGTGTGAGCAAAAAATGTTTCAATGAAGTACTGCTAAGTTCCAAAGGTATAGACAGCAGACTTACAGAGAAGGAATTTCCAAGGCACTCCGTCGTAGTGCCTTGCAAAATGATTAATTCTGTAAATATGATTAGTATACACATCAGAGAATACATTTGTTTTGGGAACATTATCGCAATGGGTACATTGACCACAGGGAAAGTTACCGATTGGTTTCTGAAGCCAAGAGGTTTTGGGTTCTGTAGAGTGGGGGCCCTCCTGTTGACGAATGTAGGTAATGCAGAGAAAATCTGTTTCATGTCAGGGTCACTCTGAAGTATGCTCCAGTTGCGCTTAATAATGCTGTTGATCTGAGCGGACTGTTTACTGAATGTGGATACAAAAAAGACATTGCTTTTATAAGGGCGTTTGTGTTTACTGCACAAGAGACTTTTTCTGCTCTGTTCTGTGTGTGTGTGCGTGCGCGTGTATTCTTATAACCTTTATTTAAAAACATTGAGACATACAGTAGGTCTCTTTCTACCTTTACAAGGTCACACAGATCCGCTGCCAAATATATAATTCTGAGGTTCCTTGACATGAAAATGTCCACCACTGATAACACAGAAACATAAGTCTTTCACAATACTGTTAGGGTTTAGAAGATATTTTGTAGTATCGGCTTCACGTCTCAATGGGTGTTAAGACATGTCCAGAGTAGAGATTTTACGGTTCATGTAGCCTGGGATCACTTCCAATTTTGGGTTTCTGATCCGTTCGGGAGCGGAAACAGCCTATGTCATGTTGTAGTCATCAGACGAACTACACTTTAGCCGGAACCGCAAACCGGTTTTAACCCAAGACAATTCCCCGCGCTCTACGGCTTACCTAATAAGACCCTTGATGCGGCATAGTTTCGCTTATTTTTTATATCCATCTTTTAGTCCAACTCGTAGCGACTGGCAAGACACTACTCGAACATTTAAATAGAGATCAGGGAAACAAACAGGAGGAACAAAACAAAGCGACGCCACTTCTTCTGCAGGCTTTCCTCCGAGGTGGAAAGTCTGGTGATGCGAGGTTAGGGTTCATGTGTAGGCATGCCACGATTCATGAAAAAATCAATTCGAACCGCAATTCAAAGCTCACGATTCGAATTGATTTATAAAAAAAAAATCGTGATAATTTTTACACAGAGTACTCAGCTGTGATCGGTAGAGCAGGTCGTCTTCTGGTGGTGAATTATAGGTTCTTCTCCTTTTTGAGATCCTTGCCCCTTTAGCTGGCAGCTGGCCAGAAGATGTCACAGGCGCAGCGGCGGCGGCGCTGAAATAAATGCAGAGCCATTTAGCGGCCAGCGAGGCTCGTCAGACGAAATGATGTGGGCGTCGTCAGGAAATAAAACGTTCGTAGCTCAAATTTGGCTTAGCGATTTCTAAGGTAATCAGGCAGCAACGACGGTGGCCACTAATCTCCATTTATTCCATTTAGAACGGGTACACATTATAGTGTACTATTATTTTATGCTTGTAGATCTGCTATTTTTGAAAAAATCATGAAAATTTGAATTTTGAACTGATTCTATAAGTGTCTTTTGAATCCTAAATTTTTTGGAAAAAACCTACGTTTCTATGTCAGCAATCTGGCCAGCCATCGTCAAAGAAAATGTCCTTTTCACATAACTGGAGCTCAGTTAGTCTGTTCTTGAGAGACTACTATGTCAGTGGTTCTCAAACCTTTTCATGTTAAGGACCCCCAAAATGATATATGTTTGGCCACGGACCCCCATCTCAAAATATTTCATTCCAGGGACCACCCAGAAGCAAAATTTGAGTAACAGACGTTCGCTTTAAAAATACATATGTTCAAAGATTTGCACACATTTTCACAACTTTTTCAAAAATAGCAGATCTACAAGCTCGCAGCGCGGCACTTGGTGCCGCGCTGTGAGCTTGTATATCTGCTATTTTTCACTGGTTAAAGCATTCAATAATTCTAGGCCTAAATGGGTTAATCCATCTGTCTAACGCCTGGAATCACCTCCGTTAGTAGATCTATTACATAGTGCTTCCTCAGTGATCGTGAAAGACAGGCTCCTAATATCAGGGTTTCTCAAAGTGGGTGCAGTGACGCAAGTCCAGGGATGCCACCGCAGAATATTTTGATAATATACCAACTCTCAAAAATAGCCGATCTACAAGCTCACAACGCATTGTGAGCTTTATAGAACCTTACATGTATGTCAAATACTGTATGTGAATCTTTCCCACAATGTGACAAGGAAAACTTAAGAAAATATCTGTTTCCATTCGGACAGATCGAAAACAACTGTTATGCTTGGCACTGAACCACTTGAACCCAAGCATCCTCATTCTGTGGGGGTACAACCACCAAAAATAACTGATCTACAAGCGTGTAGATCTGCCATTTTTGGTGAACTCGGTCCGTTAAGTATAAGTATAAGTATAAGTAAACTGAAGTGGCCCGCACAGAGTACAAAACACCGGTGCTGGCCTTCAAAGCAGCCAAAGGTACGGCTCCTCCACACCTCCAAAACCTGATCAACGCCTACAACCCCCACCCGTTCACTCAGACCAGCCAACACAGGGATGCTGACAGAACCCTTTGCTAAAAAACAATTCGCCCTCCTGGCACCCAAACTGTGGAATAAACTCCCTGTCGCACTTAGAACAAGAGACTCACTGTTTTCACTCAATTAGCTTCTGCTAAATGCCAACATTGTAAATTGTAAGTGGTTTTGATGAATTGATCCAAATGTTATCAAAGTATTCTGAGGCACAACTGGAGATGTAAAGGCAGATTATTATCCTTTCTGTTAATAATCTGTTTTCAGACATTTAACCACTTAAAAACTCAATACTTTGGCTCGGTATTTGGCCCGCTCTTGTACCCCAAAGTCTTCGCCAAAAAGTGCAGATCTACAAGCTCACGTGTGCCTGTAGATCTGCTATTTTCAGCTAATTTTCAGAGTAGTAACTCTGAGGACCCCCCTGTCGAAGACCCCCCAGAGCAGAGTAAAAGTGGTATGTTTAGCGTCACACATGGGGCCGTGTACTGAACTCAAACGCACATGTTTGCCAGAAGCAGACGATGACACATGCATGATGACCAGGGATGTGCTGGGCCCCTGATTCAGCCCGGGAAAAAGAGTTGGAGAGGCCCTCATTATTTAGTATTTTTATTTTTTATATTTCGTCGTCGGATGGAAACCTTATATGTCCAAAACCGTTTGTTTTGTATTTATCATTTAAAACATATTTAAACTAGTGAAAACAGCCAATCTACAAGCACACAACGCCTCGCACCGCGAGGCGTTGTGTGCTTGTAGATCTGCTGTTTTCACTACTTTTGTGCAACGGCCTTGTATGATGAAGCAGGGCCTTTGCTTTGCGAAAAAATTATACATTTGAAACTTGGAGATACGAGGTTTCTGCCCGACAATGACGATTTACTTTGTTGGCTGCACAGCCCCCAAAATGGAACGAAGGCCGACATTTTAATTTTATTTTTTTCCTAATGGCCGGCCTGGACCGACCGTTCAGGAGTTGTCCCGCTTTTCCCAATGGCCAGCACGTCCCTAATGATGACTGCCTGGCTTTTCAAGCTGGCTCTGGGTTTTTACTGTGTGGAACATTCCCCAACCTCCAGGGGTTGAACTGTCCCCCCCATCCCTCTCTCTCCCCCAGGGGCGTCAATTGGGTATGGCAGGGGTATGCAGCTGCCATAGCCTGGGTCCAGGGGGGAGAATTAAAGTAATAAGTTACTTTAAAATATAAATCCATGAATGTCTCTTTGTCTATCTGTGCTGGTTATGTTGTTAAATTACATTAAAAATAACTACAAATGCAAAATTTAACAAGGTAGCCTATTATAATTATATTCTCCACACTTTTGTTCTCCCCCTCTCTTGACAGAATAGTAGCCTATATTCCCAGGTTCCGCAGGTCAGCTGCACAGGTGCAATTCATTATTGTTAATTGTGGCACGTTTACTATATTATGCCAAGTTTAGCTGCACTTGAACAACTGTTCCAGACTGCCATATCCAGCCCAATAACCACAGAATTTTTTGGAGAAAAAATAGAATGTACTTCTTAAAATAAATGTATCGTGCCTGTTGCTAAGGTATGGCAACATGACTGGTGTCTTGCACGCGCGCCTTCGCACGCGTGCGCTCTTCGCACGCGTGCGCTCTTCGCACGCGTGCGCTCCCAGGCCTGGATAGTTCACATGCTTGCCGTGGCCCCTTGTAAACTTTACAACTGGAGGTGTTAACTGTTAACCCAGTGATTCCCACACCTTTTTAGCCTGAGACCCAAAAGAGACGTGTGTGTGTGTGTGTGTGTGTGTGTGTGTGTGTGTGTGTGTGTGTGTGTGTGTGTGTGTGTGTGTGTGTGTGTGTGTGTGTGTGTGTGTGTGTGTGTGTGTGTGTGTGTGTGTGTGTGTGTGTGTGTGTGTGTGTGTGTGTGTGTGTGTGTGTGTTTCCAGCCACATTACACATTACATGTACACATACATATGTAGAGGAACTCTATACATGCTGCATAATTATTCAACCTATATCTTGTTTGTATGTCCTCTAATCCAGGGGTTTAATTTGATGATATTTGGAATTTATTTGGACACTTGAAAAAATATTTAGTATCATTTTAAACTTGAAGTACAACGTTATTTTCAGTCAGTTCTAACCAAAATGGCAACGTTTTCCTCGCAACATAATCACTAAAATATCGTCACTGTCGGCAGAAACCTCATATCTCCAAGTTTCAAAATGTGTACGTCTTTTGGTAAAGCAAAGCCCTGCTTCATCATACAAGACTGTCGCTCAAAACTAGTGAAAATAGCCGATCTACAAGCACTGTCGTTTTCACTACTTTAGTATATTTTATAGATGATAAATACAAAACGAACGGTTTTGGACATACAAGGTTTCCACCCGACAACGGCAATATGCTATAAATATAAGGTGCTGGGAGTGGAAATTATAATGTAGGGGTGCCTCGGATTAAAACAATATTCATGGGGTGCCCTGAGACAAAAAAGTTTGGGAACCCCTGCTCTAATCTATACAGGATTTATGTCTCATTTGTGTACCATATAACGTTGTCAGTGTTCTTTTTGTTATAACAAATAAACGAGAAACCTGTTTTCCCCTGTGCTCTCTCTCACCACAGAGCGTGCCACACCACCAGGGGGCCCTACTATGGGGAAGAGGATGGGAGCGACTACCACTTCATCAGCGAGGAAGACTTCCAGAACATGGTTCACATGGTGCGTGCAACAAGCCCCCAGAACCACGGTAGAGCATTGAGGCAGCCTTGTGCATATGCAAATGCTACTAGTGGGTGACGGGGCACCCTGAGGTGCCGCGACGGCAGTCCAGGGGTGCCTGCGAGATGATTTGATTTGGAATTTATTTCGACTTGAAAAATATTTAGTGTCATTTTAAACTTGAAGTGCAAAGTTATTTTCAGTCAGTTCTAACCCAAATGGCTATTATCTCAACGTTTTCCTCGCAACATGATCACTAAAATATCGTCACTGTCGGGCAGAAACCTTGTATCGCCAAGTTTCAAACGTTTACGTCTTTTGGTAAAGCAAAGCCCTGCTTCATCATACGAGACCGTCGCACAAATCTAGTGAAAACAGCAGATCTACAACGTTGTGTGCTTGTAGATCTGCTGTTTTCACTAGTTCAGTACATTTTATAGATGATAAATACAAAACGAACGGTTTTGGACATACAAGGACGATATGCTATAAATATAAGGTGCTGGGAGTGAAAATTATAATGTAGGGGTGCCTCGGATTAAAACTATTTATGGGGTGCCCTGAGACAAAAAAGTTTGGGAACCCCTGCCCTAGTGCACTTGCGCCCTTTAGGGCGAGCTCGCATGTCGTCCTGAGGCATCTTACTAAACCTGCCACAAAAAGTTTGTAAATCTAAATTTGGTTGATTATATCTCCCCTTTAATAAACCCAAATGGTATTGTGTTTTATATAAATATTTATCGTTGATTTGTCACCTTTACAACGAGGTACAGCTTGTAAGCATCGGGCATTCGAGGCAGGAGCTACACAGCCAAACGTGTGGGTAGCGCCGACCCAAAATTTGCCAACATTCGGCCCATTATATCCCCCCTTTAAATGTGCCAAATGGTATTGTGTTTGATATCATTGTTATCGTTGATTTGTCACCTTTACAATGAGGTACAGCTTGTAAGGATCTGGCATTCGTGTAATGAGCAACACAGCCAAACGTGTGGGTAGCGCCCCTCCAAAAATTGTCAAAATGGCCTGGCAGGCCTGCAATACAGTTCTTTTGGTGTTCACCTTTGTTACTTGGGGCATTGAATGATTGCACTCTCTCACAGTAATAAGGAAAAGAAAAAACAACACATATTGGCAATTTTTACACTTTGTTAATGTTAAGCTCAGTGTCAGGGAAGCCCAAAACGAGAGTAAATGCCAGCAGAACAGTATTATTGCAAGCCATTTTGGCAAAATTCTGGTCTGCGCTACCCACACGTTTGGCTGTGTAGCTCATGCCTCGAATGCCCGATGCTTACAAGCTGTACTTTGTTGTAAAGGTGACAAATCAACGATAAAAATGATATAAAAATACAATACCATTTGGGTTTATTAAAGGGGAGATATAATCAACCAAAGTTAGATTTCCGAACTTTTTGTGGCAAGTTTAGTATATTACCTCCATGGGCGTGTGTGTGTGTATGTCCTACACGTATGACGCCTTGTTGCTTTACATGCCGGCGAGGGTTAGCCGGAACTGGATAATTTCCCTAAAATCACACCCCACTTGCAGTACCCTCGCGGGCCACCAGTGGGCCCTGGCACACAGGTTGTGTGATTGGCCGAGGAGGTCTGTGGCTTTTGGCTTTCTCTCTCTCTCTCTCTTCTCTCTCCTGCTGTCTCCATCCCTCTATTATGTAAAGACGGTGGAGGGGGGGAGGAGGTTGTGATGGATGGCAGCTTAGAGTCTGGGTCTGATTTACAAAAGAAAGTCCTTTGATGTCTGCCTGTCTGCAGACACGTGCACACATAGAAATCAAAGGGGGCTTGAGCCCCTGCCCTTTTATCAGTCTGTAAAAAGTGCCCTCTCTCCAGACCATGAATGCGTTTTTTTTTACTATGGTGAAAGTAATGCAAATGCCCCTCTTTCCATGCCATACCTGAAGGTAGCGTTCAAGAGAATTGCCTTGTCCAAACTCTCCTGAACTTGAATGCAGCGTCTTATGTTGTAAGAATTGCCCTCTCTGTGTAGAAATCTATGCCGTTACGCCACATCTTGATTATGCTTAATTCAGTGTATCACCGAAAATAGCCGACATCTAAGCTCACAACGTGTCGCAGCGCGCCAAAAGGCCCTTTTAGAAACGTCAGCCCCTGCCTCTCTAACATTCTCTGCACGTCCCTGTCTGTCTGTCTGTCTGTCTGTCTGACTGGAGGAAATGGTTCAGGTGAACTTAACTGTCTGTCCCTCCTCCTGCTGATTCCATCCATCAATCACCCCCCCCCCCCCCCCCCCCCCCTTCCCCCCTTTCTTCTTAAGTCTAGATTTACGCTCCGCTTACGTGACAATGTCACGCAGCGAAAGCAGCAGCAGACGCTTGTAGATCCGCTGCTATACCTTCGGACTGCAGCCAGCCGTGCAAGAAATTCTGCCTTTTCTCTGCCCTTTCTACTCCTTTAGAAACTGTCCTCCTCTTTTCTGTATTCTTTACCTACTCCAGTAGGTATGTGTCCATTGCCTGTCAGATAGTTAGGCAATGCTGCTCCGCACGTCCACAATGGAGCAAAGTGGTGTAGGATGATTCCTAATCCTACACCACCTGAATTTATCACCTGAACTTTCTCAACCAAATTATTTTGGGGGGTCCCCAGATGATTAACTTAATGTGCAACATTATTTTCTCACTCAACAGTAAACAAACCATGACGTTTAAGTCTATAGAGGGTATCTGCACATTTCTAAAGTGGCAATTTAAGGACTTTTTAATACCTCTAAAATGACAAATTAAACTTTGGCCAAATTGTCGAAATATTAGAGGCAGACATTGTGAAAATAGCAGATCTACATGCTCGCAACGCCTCTCAACGCGAGGCGTTGTGAGCATGTAGATCAGCTATTTTCACAATAGAACCATGTCATACAAAATGTAATGCCTCAACTCTTAGTGCTCGTAGGGTGGGGGGGTCCCCAGTTAAAATATGATTATTTTGGGGGTCGCGGCCTGAAAAGGTTGAGAACCACTGCCTTAGACACTGTCTTCCTCTTTTCTTTTTTCTTTAACTACTCTATGACCCCTTTCCAGGGATCAACAATTTGACAAAATGTGTCCATGGTAAAGGCTTGTCCTTTTCCTTGTCACATTTTATATTTCCTTTTTTACACCCAGTTAAAATGTTCTTATTTTGACCACACAACCCAATTACTGAATGTCAAGTCTCCAGGTTGTCTTCAGAATATGACACTGATTGCAACCAAATGGACCCATATGGGTCTGTAACTCTGAGTGTGCAAATGGATTACATTTTACGTTGTGAAAAAAAAAGAAAAAGAAAAAAAAAGGCTACAAATAGAACCAGATGTGGTTCCATTTGTACACTCAATTATGGGGGTCCAACTGTGGCCTAATGCATACTGAACTTGTGGGTCCTTGAAATTAAAAACCTTTGAGAGGCGTGTTCGGAAGTATTGAGAATGAGAATCCAGCCAAACCTGGACGCTCTGTGATTGGCTGGCTTTTTGGCCTGATGGTGGGATAGTTTCCTGTGATTGGTTCAGATGTTTTTGGCACACAGGTGGATGATAGTCCAACATGTGGCCATCATTCATTCTCATACAGTGTCAGGACAGGCAGGCTGAAGCAGGCAGGAAGGGAAGCACTTGTGTAAAACTCTGCCCCAGGTCTGCGTGCTCGTCCAACCCTGGATAATATCTAAAGCAGCTTTTACCCAAAACAATAAGCCAAGCCAAGAGCATGGAGACATGAGTTCAATAATATTTCTTCGTATTTTATTTTTTATTTTTTGCATTCCTAAGACAAGAAGACTAAGAAGACTAAGAAAAAAAAATATTATAGCAAATTGATTCCAGATGGGGGTACATTCATTGTAATGAAATTATTGTCTTAAGAATGCGACTAAAACAAAAGAAGATTATTGAACTCAAGTCTCCATGGCATGAGTAATCAATAGAAAAAGTCATTTTGGGGGTGAACTACTCCTGTCATCATTAAACAACGTGAACCATATCATCTCAGATCGTCAGATCTACAAGCTCGAAACGTCTCTCTTCGCGCCGTGTTTCCAGCTTGTGGATCTGCTACTTTTGATGCTTTTAGTGTGACGATGTAATATGATCAAGTAGGAGGTTAATTTACAAAAAAAGTAAAAAAAGAAAACACAAAAGGTCTGAGAGATATGAGGTTTCTGCAGGACATAGTTGTCAACATTATTTTTTTTGCCATGGACATACAAAAATAGTGGACAATAATATAACCCGAAACGCAATAAGAGATAGCCCTGAATGACCATGAAAGGTCTGTAACTCTGAGAGTGTAAAGATGGAACCAAATGGACCATTTCGTTCCATTTGTACACTCTCAGAGTCAAAGGGGGTCCTTGCAAATAAAACATTTGAGAACCACTAGTACTAGTTGGACTCCTAATGTGCCATAGTGTCGTAGTAAATAAGTGTCGTTCATATTCTGAGGAAAACCTTGGCATTCAGTAATTGGGTCTCATGATCAAAATAAGAACATTATAATGGAGTGTAAAATGAAGCAGTAAGCTACAAGAGGCATGTGGTTACCTGGTATTTTATAACGGCTGAGAGTCTCCAACCCTCACAGCCGTTATAAAATACAGGTAACCACATGCCTCGCGTGGCTTATTGCTTTTCTAAAACGGTTACAATATGGCAACATGAAAAATCATAGACACGTACCAATTAAAACGGTTCTATTTCACTAATAATTCACTACAAGGTCTGCAAGAAAGTAGTTCCCAGCTTTTTTTTGCCAACAACACAGGTGCAGATAATTGGTGCACTGTGGAACACTGCGGAAAGAAATAACGCACCTGGGTTTGATATAAACTGATTCAATGTGTGGATTATAGTCTCATATACCACAGCAATTAAAAGGGAAACCAGCCAATCAGAATCATGGAATGGAACTAGCCGTTTTAGAAGAACAGGCACATTTGTCCATGTGCGGACACATTGGTGACCCCTGGTCCCTACCGGGCTCAGTGAGGGTCATAAATTACACAGCTTGGTTTCAAACTGTCCCAGGTGAAAGTAAGACCCTGCAGGTCAAAGGTCACATGTGAGTAGTAACAAGGGTGCACGCTGTCAAGAGTTCAGCTCACATGTGGAGACTTGAGATCATTACACGCTTGGAACTGCATAATTGTTCAAGGTTGTTCTTTATTGGGCCGGCAGTGATGGCTCAGGAGGTAGAGCGGCCGCGTGGGAACCTTAAGGTTCCCAGGTCGATCCCGGGCTCCCCCAGAGTTGGCGTCGAAGTGTCCTTGAGCAAGACTCTGAACCCCTAGGCCTAGTTGCTCCTGATGAGCAGGTTGGTCCCTTGCATGGTTTCCTCTGCCATCTGTGTGTGAATGGGTGAATGTAATGCACAATCTACCTAAAGCGCACTTGTAATCAGGTTCTCATTAGCTATGGGGTTCTCAAAAATGTTTGGCTCCATCTGGGCACCCCTTTAAATAGTCTTTCCATCCAAGGCATTGTTACATTACTAAGATACAGTATGTACTGTACGTCATGAGGCAAACTTGAGAGAATATCTTTTTCCATCAGGACAAGATTGAAAATATCTTTCATACGTGGTGATTAACCAAATAGGTAATCTCTTCCTTGCTAGAGATTACTGTCATCAACTTTGACCTTGAAATCGTTTACATTTATCTCACTCAGAGAATGTCTCGTCCCAAAAATAATGGATTCTGTTTTACCAAGGTGTAGACAGTTTGTTATCTCTACACCTGGACTGACCATAGTGTTATGTTCTTCGTCTAGACCAAGGGAAGGTTCGTCCAGACCATGCAGTACGGTGGTCGCCGGTATGGACTGACCATAGTGTTATGGTGTTATAATCTACAGGGAAGATTCGTCCAGACCATGCAGTATGGACTGACCATAGTGCTGTGGTGTTATGCTCCAGGGTAGGTTTGTCCTACCATGCAGTACAGTGGTCACCGCTATGGACTGACCATAGTGTTGTGTTGTGGTGTGTTATAGGGAAGGTTCGTCCAGACCATGCAGTACGGTGGTCACCGCTATGGACTGACCAGGGACACCATAGAGGACGTGGCCAGAGAGGGCTTGGCCTGCTGCGTGCACATGGAGCTGGAGGTAATGGACTCATATTCACGAACTTAGCAGATCTACAAGCTCTCAGTGCGGCACTCAGTGCCACGCTGTGAGCTTGTAGATCTGCAATTTTTCAGTAGCTATAGCATAAAGTAATTCCAGGTTTTAAAGGACAACTTTGTTTTTTTACAACAAGGGTTCATATTTTAGATTGTAATTAGAGAAAAGAAAAACTGAGTGTTAAAATGTTTTCATTTGCTTCGTTCAGTTGTTTTATCGCGTTTACCATGCTAAAATGTGGGGCATGCGTACAAGGCTAAATATGTATTTTTAGACACAATAAGCCAGCAGTTTCTTTATTGCTATTTACAGTAACACTTCTAGCCCCCATACGTCACATCCAACCATGAAAGGTTGTGTTGTATTTTGGGAATGGGCTTATTCTGTGTAAAATGACATATTTAGCCACTTGTACGCATGGCCCCAACCACTGAAATAAGAATCTCTAAAACAATAGAAAGAAGTAAATGAAATCAATTTAACACTCATCTTTTATATTCTTTAATTACAATCTAAAATATGAACCCTTGTTGTAAAAAACTAAAGTCGTCCTTTATTCACAGCCAAATCGCCTTCCATCGCCATTTTGAGGAGGGTGAGGCAGCCAGATCGCCAAACGTCGCCTTGGGGATCATTTTCTGATCATTTTGGTATTTTTTTGACATTTTTTGAGCTATAAATGACCTTTCTAGCTTAATTTTAGTCTAAAGTTACATATTCGAAGGAAGTGACATCATCGATGACGTAACCCGGAAGTCGTTCGGCCATAACATAGAATGGGCCTTTTTACAGCATTGAATGTTGACGTTTTTCTTATCAAACTTTACCATTTTTAGACCGATCTTCATTCGGAAAAAAATGGCTGGACTGACAGATTGGTCACTCAAGAGCAAAAACGAGTGTAAATGGCGTGCGCACGACGTTCGGATCGTGTTTTATAGCTCCCGTTCGGCGGACCGGGAGACATAATGGCTGCCAATGGGCGCCGCCATTATGGGTCTACTGCTGTCCACTCGCTAGTCCAGACTCTAGGAGATTATCGTTGGGCACACTCTAGTGGATAGTACTAGTACTACATTTTACAACAATATGATCCCTGTTGGGTTAGATTAAAGCTAACTTGGAAATTAATAAAATTCCTGGCAGTATAGGCGCACAAGCCTATTGTAAATGGCTGGGAGAGAGTTAAGGTCTTTGCATACAGCTGCGTTTTTTCGGCCGAATATAGGAGCGAATTCCGGAGTACGTAAATAAAGAAATCAACCTCATGTTATATCAATCACGTTTGCACACTGCCGCCCGTTGAGTATTTATTTTCGGACCACTGGGTCCCTTGCTCTCTTTATCTCTCTCTCTCTCCTTGCCCTGAAAAACACATTTCGCAACGAAAAAACGCAGCAGTGTGCAACCGGTTATGTGTGTCTTTTCAGGGCGTGTTGAGTCTGAAGAGCAGTTACTTCGAGCCCCGCTACGTCCTGCTCATCCCCACGGCGGCGGACCGCTACGCGCAGCGCCTGAGGAGCCGCGAGCTGTACAGCCCCGGGCAGATAGAGGGCGCCGTGGCGCGCATCGAGCTGTACGCGCGCACCAACCGGGAGCGGCCCGGCTTCTTTGACAACGTCATCCCCTGTGGTCAGTGTGATGTTTCTTTTTACCAGCTTGTAAAGCTGGTCTACAGATCGTCTGCTGATGACATTTGGGATGGATGATATGAAAATGTCATGTCACGATTATTGTAACCAAACATTTTCCCAAAAATTGCAGATCTACAAACTTACAACGCGTCGCAACGTGTCGCAACGCGTCGCAACGCAACGCGTTGTGAGCTTGTAGATCGGCATGTTTTTGGCAAAGAGATTTGGTAGAGAGTGAAAAAAAGAGATGGGCCTAAATGGTACCGGATATGCAGCTCGGCAAATATAAGGTGAATTGATCCCAGGGCATGACGGAGGACGATATCACGATAAATTAAATCTCCGGGATACGATTATTGTGAGTTTTATCACGATAAACGATAGTAGCGATTATCGTCCCATCCCCTACATCCAGTATGCCAAAATCTCTGGCTTTTTAATACCATATTTGGTAAAACAGCAGGTGAACAAGTGTGAATGTATATGTTATTAGATATTATTGTAATATAAATGGTCAGAAGGAATTCATAAATATGAATTCATAAAAGGACTGTCATGTCTTGTGTTGAATAGTGAGGTTTTGTCTCCCTGCTCTTCTATTGAGACATTCAGATTAAGGCTGGGCAATATATCGATATCGAGGTATCAACATGCAAGGTATACATATCGATGAAGACGGCTTGAAACGAGGTATTGGTGTATGTGTCACATTAATTAACAGACACACTGCATGCACATAGCACATGCAAAAAAGCAGTCCATCTGTACCAGGTGTGGTTATTTCAATTAAACCATTGTTGGAAAATGGAAATAAGGCATTTCATTTCTTTACTCTATGTGTGCTGTGCAGTGTGCATGCATGGATATGATATTCGTTATCTGGGTTAAGCAGGCAGTGGACCTAAAGCAGAAAAACATTAAAAACAATATAATACAATTGTTTTTACTAATATCGTGAGTAATATATATATCAAGGTATTCAACAACTTTATCGAATATTGAAGGCTTTCCTAATATCGCTCAGGCTTAATTCAGATTGTTTCAAAGGTCAAGCCGATGGTCAAGATTCTATTTAAATACCCTGAGCAAAGCAGGCTGGCTCTATCAGCTCCGTGGTAAAAGAAATGTCAGCACTTGTGCAGTACACAGGGTTCAAATCAGGGACAGAAGAGCAAAGTTCCCTGAAAAGTCATGCGGAGAATGACTTTACCATGTCCTTGAAAAGAAACCCCCAAACAAGCATCTCTCCATCTTCATCCTCTTATCCCCAGTACACAGCCATCATGGAAATGTCCACAAGCCCTCTTTTTCATCCATGATTGCTACATTCCCCCTTTTTTTCCCCTTTACTATCCTTTTTTTACATTCTGCAAGTTGGCAGGAAAATAAAACGGGGGGGGGGTGAGAATCATAATTGGAATTTGATTACAACTCGTCTTAATCTTTAACCCATTCATGCCTAGAATTATGTTATGCTTTAACTATTGAAAAATAGCAGATATATATTTGAGTTACAAAATATACATTTGTAACTCAAATATTTGCTTCTGGGGGGTCCCTGGAACAACATATCTTGAGATGGGGGAGGGGCATCTGCGGCCAAATAAATCTAATTTTGGGGGTCCTTGACATTAAAAAAGCTTGTGAACCACTGATATACAAAGTAGAAGACATTTATAGAATCAAAAATATTCAAAGACTCGCACAGATGTTCAAGATTTTTCAAAAATAGCAGATCTACAAGCTCGCAGCTCGGCACTCGGTGCCACGCTGTGAGCTTGTATATCTGCTATTTTTAAATAGTTAAAGCACAAAATGATGGTTAAAGTGTTCACAGATGTGCGTTCCGGCCTACATGGCTTAATGTCTCGGAACGTTCTGCTCCCGCCTGGGGGGGTTTGTGTGCCCTGCACCCCCCTCTCCCCCCTCTCCCAGGGGGGGTCTGCCCCGGGCGGTCCCCCCATAGCGCTGATAAAGCACCGCTCTCTGCTTTTAGATCTATAAACCCGTACGGGCACCATTCCAATTAACATGTGTATTAAGAGCACATTAGACCGCCAACCGCTGTTTATCACCACTGCATGCGCGCGCGCGAGAGAGAGAGCGCCCAGACGTCATGGTAAGCTGTTTGCTTAATGAACTGTGTGTGTGCGACTGTGCGCGTGTGTGTGTGCGCGTGCGTGCGTGCGTGCGTGCGTGCGTGGCAACTCATCACTTTTATGCACAGCCATCACTTTTATGCACAGCCAGCTAACAGCACCCGCCACCTCATTAAACTGCAGGGTCATCATTGCCATATCTTACATTCATTAACATGAGATGGGAATTGTGTATCGACCGCTTTCGCCACCCGGGTTTGATTCAGTGTTGCATGTTTGTTTGTCGGCGTGCGTGCGTGCGTGCATGTGTGCGTTGTAAGATGCTTGACTTGCAGGAGGCTTGCCTGGGTGTAGGAATAAAGTGCCAGTTCATCAGAATGTGTTTTTTTCTTTTTTTATTCACGGAAATCCTTCCCAAGCCGGGAACTGTCTTCAATGTGTTTGCGATTCAGTCGCCTCGGAAACCCAGGATTATTTTGGCGATCGGAAGAAAAATAAGCCTGGGCAATTTTAATTGTATAAAATAAATGTAGCCGTTCAGATATCTGATTTTACATCAGTATTGTTCATGTGAACTGGTTTGTTTAGGCTTATCCGTTATAATTATAAAATCACTATGATTTATCACTTGTTTTCCACCGCGGATGACTTCCTCATTTACTCAAAGCGGACAGCAGCAGGAGTCATGTCCCCCTCCATGTCATTTCGAGACGCCGGCGAGACCCGCCAGGCAGCATAGAATGTGCCGCGTTAGGTTAGACTAGCGATTCAGCAGCTTTATCAAAGCAGACAAAGGTTTAGTCCAGGCTAAAACGCCTTCACTGTCTCCGGGCTAATATTTACAAATCACTTTAAAAAAAGTATGTATGTTATATGTTTCTAGATTGATTGATTGACTGATTGAATAATTTATTAGAAGTTTGCATAGGAATGCCAAAAAGAGGGTTTTTGTGATTTAAGGTCATGTCATGTGGTCTACCTACACAGCTTTTGTGATCTACTGGTAGGTAGATCACGATGTACCTTTTGGGCACAGTGGCGTCAGTTCAGCAAAAGCTAGGGTATGGCAAAGATGGGAGTCCTCATGGAAAATAGGCATTACATTTTGGATAACAAGGTTCTAATGTGAAAATAGCAGATCTACATGCTCAGCACGCTATTTTCACAATGTATGAAAAAAACCCGACTTTTGTTAGTTTTTTACACAGGTTTCTACGGTTTCTTGGGCTGGATATATGGCAGCCTGGAACAGTTGTTCAAGTGCAGCTAAACTTGGCATGTTAGTAAACGTGCCACAATTAACAATAATGAATTGCACCTGTGCAGCTGACCTGCGGAACCTGGGAATATATATCATTTTGTCAAGATGGGGAGAATATAATTATAAGACCTTGTTAAAGTGACCATGATGTTACATTTTGCATTTGTAGTTATTTTACTGTAATTTAACAACATAACCAGCGCAGATAGACAAAGAGACATTCGTGGATTTATATTTAAAAGCAACTTTTATTTTCCCCCCTGGAACCAGGGTATGGCAGCTGCATACCCCTGCCATACCCAATAGAGGGTATGCGCGTGACATCACTGTTGCTGGAAGTTATGTGGGAACACGCCTACTGAGTGGCAAAAAGCTAATTTCTGCCATTGACATCTCATACATCCAAACAGAAAAGTCCTATCTGATTGTATTAAACAAAGTTAACTCACCAACATTGCGGCTGTGCTGAAAGATTGAATTATCCTCTTTCTATCTGCAAAGTTTTTGTTTCATAAAAATCCACCATAGGCATGTTATGAGCTACTTTCTGTCAAGATATTCTGTGCCGGTTTTTATTTTTCCAAGTGTCAGAGTTTGGAAGCGCTCGTTTTCTACAACACAACATCCTGCTGCCTCCTGCATTATGTGCAAATTAGAAACAGGTGGTATGCAGGGCCGTTGAGTGATTTGCAACTAGTGCTTCCAAACTCTAATGCTCCATGCTGCTCAATGTTTTGCCACTCAGTCTAGATTAGGGTGGCGGGTCCCAGTGGACGTGCATACCCTCTATAGACGCCCCTGTTTGGGCACCCCTGTTCTAGATGATCCAGAGGATGCCTACCAGACCCTGAGGAAGGTGATGAAGGAGTATCTGGGCGTGGAAGAGGAGCAGACAGGATGTGATGTCAGCGAGCACGCAGAGACCTCGGACCAAAGCCCTCTCGGTGAGTCACAGCAGTGGTTCTTAACCTTTGCAGGCCGCGACCCCCACAATAATCATATTTTAACTGGGGACTAGGGCTGTCACAATTATTACATAATTGTCTAATCGCAATTATTTTACATAATCGCGATTATTTTTCATAATCGTCATAATCGTGAATGTTGAAAATGTTTCATATACATATTTTTTTAAAGTACAAAATTGTGGAAATAGCAGATCTACAAGCTCACAACGCGTCGCATCGCGACGCGTTGTGAGCTTGTAGATCGGCTATTTCCACTATCAATGTTATTTTTTTAAGTAGAAAGTTGTCAAATATGTCCATAATTTCTTTGTAGGTTATGTGTCATATCTGCCATGTGCAACTTCAAAGCCTAAAAGCCAAACAGAAATGTAATTATCAACGACAAAAACACAATTAAATCGTTAATCGCAATTATTTGAGTGACAATTAATCGTCATGTAAAATGTCATATCGTGACTTACTGGGGACCCCCTCACCCTGACGAGCACTAAGAGTTGAGGCATTACATTTTGTATGACACGGTTCTATTGTGAAAATAGCAGATCTACATGCTCACAACTTACAATGTGAACATGTAGATCTGCTATTTTCACAATTTCTCAAAAAATTGGACCATTTGGCCAATGTTTATCATTCAATTTATCATTTCATTAGAAAACTTTAGAAATGTGCATATACCTTTATACACTTTATGTTGGTTTGTTTACGGTTGAGTGAGAAAATAATCCACAATAAGTTAATCATGGGGACCCACCAACATGATTTGGGGACCACATGGGGTTCCCGACCCACATGTTGAGAACATCCCAACTTGGAGATCAGCATTTCCGGGAGGTCCCCTGTGCACGTGCGCATCGGGTTTTTCTCGGATTTTACTCATTTTTCTACGGTTAAAAATGGTTAAAACGGTTCTGCACCGCGGCGGAACCATTTTAGGCTTAATATAATCAGGTTAATTTATGATGTCTTTCTTACCTATTTGGTAGAACGTTCTGACACTCTCACAGTGAGACACACACAACAGCCTGCCTGGAGGCTGCCGTGCGTCGCACAGGCTGACGCACTGCAGCTATGTCCAGTTGTATGTCCAGCGAAAAGAACCGACAGTTGTAGTACTGTTATTTTATTCATATTAAGCAGCTGTCAAAAGTTTACTGTTATGAGCTATCCTTCGCGCTTAATGAGAACCCAGTCTCTGCATCTGAGACCAGTGGTTGGTCACTTTTAGACGCCCACATCTCCTTCATTTGCCAGATTGATAGTTCGACGACGAATGAGAACACATGTATTTGCATCGCGGGTCGCAGATCCGGTTCTAGACCGGATCCAGCTGGATATGGCAGGCATTTGCGGGAGCGGCCGGGATTTCCGGGAGGTTTAGTGCCACTCGCGGACGTCCGGGAGGAGACGCTGATTTCCGGGAGACTCCCGCAACATCCGGGATACTTGGGATGTCTGCAATACGCTCGCTCCATTTATACTCCCCTACAAAGCCAAAGTGGTGTAACTAAGAAAAGAAAATCCCCCCCATGAGCGGTGCCTACTTTTAAATAAATGTGTATTTCAAAATAGTATTTATTTTTATATTAAAAATATATATTACATTTTATTTTAAAACAAACAAACAAATCTAATACATTCCATAAATAAAAACAATATAATAATTAAGAAGTAGTGAAAATGGCTGATCTACAAGCTCGCAATGCTGGGCGAAGTGATGCATTGTGCCTTTGTAATTCTGTGCCAATGTCGTGTAACTGAGGGGCTTAGGGTTAGTGTTAAAAAAAACGGCAATTTGTTTTAGAAAATTGCTGTCATAAAAAAATGATGGCCTCTCCCAATAATATGTTTGTGTGTGTGTGTGTGTGTGTGTGTGTGCATGTGTGTGTGTGTGTGTGTGTGTGTGTGTGTGTGTGTGTGTGTGTGTGTGTGTGTGTGTGTGTGCATGTGTGTGTGTGTGTGTGTGTGCGTGCGTTGCTGCAGAACCAGCGGCAGAGGTTCAGACCACCCTGTCGGGATCAGGGCCCGGTGGTCCTCCGGAGGTGGGGGACCACCACTACGGTACAACCTACCTGAACCGGGTCCGGACACAGCTCCGCACCCCCAAGACCCCCACCGTGAGTGACGTCATCACTGTCACGTTATACCACATCGACTGCCGGGTATTAACCCATTGACAAGTAGGTCAGGAGTGGCTTATTGTCGGTATCAGCCGGCAACACGCAGGAGTCTGTCCCCGTTACAATGCGCTAGACCTCTGGGAGATGGTCCATATATGGGCATTCCCAGAAACAAAATCCCTTTTATGCCCATATATGGGCATAAACTGGCCCAAGATCCTGCTTTACTCTGATTTACACCCTACCTTCCCCGAAAACGTTAATATTAAGTCCATATATGTATATGGATATATTAATAAAGGATACAATACATAACATGTCCATATACAGTATGGGTATTCCCAGATGCCCTGTTAAGCCCCTATCAGAGTGTAGTCTTTTAAAGTCAGAAAACTACAACATTACGTCATTACCCCCGGTGAAGAGCCATCACCGTGGACCTAGACATCTCTCCTCTGTTTTTACCTTCAGACATCTCCCCATCACCCCGTTCACTGATTGGTCGATCTAGACCAATCAGTTTGCCCCCTGGTTTCAGAGGCACAGAGGCGCGGTGATAGGACTTAACCGTGAGTCCGTGACTATGATGGCCATCACATTTTTAGGTTATAGCTTATCACCTAAAAGTTGAGGTGATAGCTCTTCACCTCAGACTCTGATAAGGACTTTAGGGTACCCTCCAGGTCCTAACTCGCCAAGGCCCTGCTTGGCTTTACTAATACGTGTTATGCCCATATATGGAGATCCCTGTCCCAATGCCATCAATATTAAGGACATATCTGGGAATGCCCATATATGGGTATGTTTTGACATAACATTGTTGACTATCATGCAGGGGTCTCCATATATGGGTAACTGGTCCAATATACATCACTGGCCAGATGGCATGTCGCCCTGAGGCGTCTTACTAGTAGAATATATTCTACAAGCTCACAGCGTAGCACCGAATAGTTAAAGCATAAAATAATTTTCAAATTAATAATGGATTCTCGGTCTTAAAGCTATACTATGTAACTTTTTCCAATAAAACTAATCTTATTAAATCGCTAAAGTTTTAGAACACCCACTCCATTAATTTCAGCCCCTAAAGCCTTCTGTAAATATGTTTTGTATGATCCTGGCCGGGGACCGGATTTCGCTGCAAAATTACATCATCTGCATCTTTCCGTATACGTTATATATACGTTGGCCAATCACAGCACGGATCATACACTACCGGCCAATCACAACGCGTCTTGCCGTCTCTTCAGGAAGTAGCTTGCCTCAGCAACAGTGTTTACGCTGGTGTAGGAGTCTTGCCTGTTACTCCCCAACACCTGGTCGCAAAGGGACGTGAGACCCCTCTACGGATGCGTATCGGTGAGGTGGAGGCGGTCGCGTTGGTTTGTGGCCCCGCTCCGGTGGTCCGCGGCGACCCCGGTCGAAAAACGGCCGAAAAAAGCAATACTGCTACTGACCAGTAGTTGAGCAACTTCCATAGTATAGCTTTAACTCTTTTACTGCTTCATTAAGGATCTTTTGTTTTCTTTTTTGGCACACACTGTCATCAAAGTACCTTTGCGATTTTATAAAAAATATCCATCCATTGTTTCCAACCTTTTTTTATTATTCCAAGGACCCTCAAATGAGAGCCCCTGGTAGTGCGGTGGTAGTACTGCATCTGCCCACCACTGCAGAGTCTAGAAGCAAGCCATTTACCATGAGAGGGAGTGGGTTGTTGTCTGATTTACCACTGTTTCAGGGTTGTGGCACGAGGCGAAGCAGAGTGCCGACCCTCGAATGGTAAATTGCTTTTCTACCACTTCTACCATATAAATGAATGAAAACACAGTTGCAACTTGCAAGGTATTTGCATTTGTCCAACTGCAACACAACAATGGGCGGGGTCCAGCCAACTCAAGGTTGTTGACTGATTTACCACTGTTTTAAGCCAATCAGAATCCAGTATCTGAACATGTGACCACACAAAGTGGTAGAACAGTGGGTTTTGAGTCAGGGACCGCAGAAAGGAAGATTTGTTTAAAAAAAAAAGGAGGGACGTTAAAAGGATATTTCATTTCTCAGGCTTCTGTGAACACCCCGGCCAGTTTCTCGATTCAGCCTTTGGATTTTTGATTTTACAATTAATCAGACGCGCCCCTTTTTGTACAAACCCATTGTAACTTCAAACTATAGCCCTGCACTGCAGCCAATGTTCAATGAGATTCAGAAAAATCCACGTATTTTGGATTATTCTCCCTGATTGTGCTTTTGGTCAAAACAAGCCTCTTTCTGCGGGCCATAACTAAAGAACGGATGGTCGTGGACAACGATCAGTCTGGTAAGAACACTGGAAAACCATGGCAGAGGCTACCGAAATAATCAACTGATACTGGGCAGTCGATGTATTAACCATGTTAGATTCTTCGGAAACGCCTGTCCTTGGTTCTGGTGACTCAAACTGCCCTCCTGATAATTGAGGGTATATGTTTTTTTTTTATATTTTCTTAATTCTATATAATCTTTTTAATTTTCCAAAAGAATCAGAGGATGGTACCAGTCGAGTCTTTATTTATTTTTTTGGGGGGGGAGGTATTTTTATTCGTTGGGAGTCATGGCTGCCAGTTCCCACCTGATGTCGTACGGGAGTTCAGACTGCTCCAGACCGTACTGAATAACCGCTAGCTTACACATCGTCTTTAGACTAGGGTTCAGGGGGTTCAAGTCTAAGATGATGACCGTCTTTCCACTGAAGGCGATGATACGATCTCCCACCATGCAACAGCCCATATGCGGGCTGGACAGATCCCGTTCTTTCCCCTTAGAGAAGTTGGGCTCAACCTTCGTCCAGGAAACGGTTTCTGGACTGAACTTCCACAGATGACTGAAGGCATGGCCCCAGTGGAAGATACCAAATATGTACAGCTCGCCATTGTGGGCGAAGACTGAATTATTACTACGCTTGCATCCGTCTGGAAGAGGCTGTGCGTTCAGCCAGCAGTTGGTCTCGGTGTCAAACACCCCGACGTACTTAGAGCCCCCAATTACAAACATCTTTGTCCCGATGATGGTGGCAGAGTGTGGTGCTGAAGCAAGAGGTGGAATGCCTCTGGCGATAATTAAAGACCAGACCATCGTGCTGGTGTCCAACTTGTGGGTGTCATTAGATGGAGCTGGTCCGTCAAACCAGGTCCATCCTCCATGGATAAACATGACCGTCCCCAATACACAGGCTGAGGTGTGGCTCCTCAACTCTGGAACATCCCCAGAGACCCAGGGTTTCGACCATACGTGGGAGTCGAGATCGTAAGCGTAAAGCCCGCTGAGGGCCGGCCATCCTCCCCAAATGTAGACTGTATCTCCTATCAGCACAGCTGTGTGGCCCTGGATCTGATGTGGAGGTGTGTAGGGAGGTTTCGCCGGGGGCAACTTAGTCCAACGCAAGGACACTGTGTTGAAGACGCTCACACCAAACTTCCATTCGGCTCCAAAGGCGTACACTTTGTGCTTCACTGCAACAACGGCACACTCCGAAGGTTTTGGTCCTCCTCTCGTATGCAGTGCCCAGCAGAACATTATCACGCAGTAGTTATTAAACTTAAGTCTTGCTCTGTGAGAATCTACAGTCGATGAGTTGGGTTTTAGCAAGTCAAGGAAGTCGATAACTTGTAGATAGCAGTCACAGTTAGGTTAATTGTTCGGCTACACAGTAGACAGTGTGATCAGCAGCGTTGACGGATAATGTTCGGGTGAAGTTCGTACAGGCCGGTGGATGCGTTGGCAGAAGTTGCTGACTGACATTGTGTTTGTTTGATGATCCATTTTAAAGGACATGGATTTGATGACAACCTTGTGATGTCATTGAGTGATGATGTCGTTGCATAGAAGATACTGTATAATCACCATGACAACATTCTCCAGATTTAACATGAGACAAACCCGGAACTAAAGGTTCCTACGATTGGCTGCTAGTTTAGCTGCCAATCCCCCCCGGCTGGTACCAAAAGGAATATGTTCTACATTGGACCCTATTCATTTTACATTCGATTTTCTTACCTTAATTGCGACTTAAGGTGATGTCGGCACATCATCATGTCATGTCTCCGTTTGTTTGGACGTGCACACTTTTTCACAGCCTATGGTAGCCCCACGGTCACTGAAGTAGATATTGGACCCCGTCGTCATAAGCCACACTATATTCCTTAAGATCTTCACACTAAAATGGCTATTTTTTAGAACGGACAATCTGGTGAAAATCTACTTTAGTATCAACCTTTCTCTGTCCCAGCAAGCAACACGTTCTCGCAGGATCTAGCGCCAGTAAACATTAGCAAGATTTGCCGTCAGGCGCCCACCTATAGGAGGCCATTTGTAGGATTTGTGTACCATGTCCCGAGATGGAAATAGCAAGACACGGCAATTCCGTTTTACTTCCCTTATCTGCGTGACATAGGAGGATTCCTTTTTATGAGGCAGAAGCAGGTTATGAGTTTATTCATTCCAATGGGACAGCTAACGTGAACACAGTTTCTGAACCATTCTTTAGCTCACTGGTCACTGGACTAAATATTGGACCGATCGTTACATGCCAACATTTTCATACTAAAATGGCTTTTTTCTTGGACCTTTTTCCCAGCAACACACTCTCGCGGGATCTAGCACCAGTAAACAGGACGTTTGCGAGATATTCTGTCAGACGCCAGTGCCCACTGAAAGGTCGCAGTATACCATGAGAAATGTCGTAGCTTGTCTCCGTCTGTGTCAGTCCTTCAGTCAGTACACATTTCTACAGTCTATTGGTTCCCTTTTCACTGTGACATCACTCTGACATCATATGCTCTGATGTCACTGTGATGCAGGGGAACCACTCTTAACTCATTAAAAGCCTCAGAAATTAACGGATTAAAATATCCAGAGTGCCCCGGCCCCATTCACTCCCGTTATCTTATTTTGAAGGCCAGAAGTCCACGCGCTGATTACTTCCGGTCTGACGTCATCGCATCCTGCGCCGGAACCAGTCGTTGTTATGTGGTGCCATGCTGGATTGCATCGGAGTATTTATACATGTGTTATATAAGCGAGCATCTGCCTCCATCTTCGCTTCTAAAGTGTAGTTTTGAGATAATGGACATTAAAGATGAGATCCCCCGTCCACCTCAATGTTATGGGATGACTATTTTGTGCTCGTGGAGCCGTGATGATGACAAATCAGCGACGGATTTCGTCTCCGGAGGTTCCTCCATTCTACTCGGTATTGTACTCGCCGTTACAGTAATAGATTACTTTTCGCGAGATATCTCGCGATCGGCACTACTAGTACTCGAGTACTTTTCGCGAGACATCTCGCGATTGGCACTAAATCGGTTAACAGAATGGGTTTGCTGCTCTGACATCACACTCTGGCTTCATGTCCCTTTTATGCCCATACATTTTATACCCAAATATAGTCGACAATGTGATGTCAGAACATTCCCAGATCACATTTGCAAATGAATTACATCCTTGTCCGTTTTATGCCCATATATGGAGATCCCAGTCCCAGTGTCATCAATATTAAGGGCATATCTGGGAATGTGCATATTTGGTAATGCCCCTATATGAGTATGTTCTGCCAATCTCAACAGGCACTGTTGAGATTGGGTAACTGCCTTTTAGGGCGAGGTTGCATGTCGCCCTGAGGCGTCTTACTAGTAGGCTGTGTGTACCATGTCGCACTCTAGTGGCTCCAACCAGGATGTCATATCTTGGTATATCAAAAATCTTTGCCAATGTCCCATCGTTGTGGTTTTGCTCCTGCAGGAGTTGGCTTCCATCCGGAGAAGAGAGAAGCTGGTGAGAGAAGCTCTGGTCGTGCAGCAGTACCACCCCAGCCCTGCAGGAGGCAGTCTCATGTTCAACAGGTTGTTCCCCAAGAGTGTTTTATTGTTGTTGTTTGTTTGTTTGTATGTTTGTTTGTTTTATATGAACGCCCTACTAGATCATCATACTAGGTAAACAGGCACTGCTGCGGCCGCTGGCGAGCGACATATACTACACATCCCATGATGCAACTTTTGAAATCTACTTTAAAAACACTTCGAACGCAGAGAACCGTTTTTTTTTTCTCACAGCGACACTGTGGTCAGCCGCGGTTAGGATTTATATTTTCATCTGAATGTAAACATTACGGCCGCCATTACAAGACTGTGAATTTCCACAACATGGACACGATTGTGGCTTCTGTGGGGCTCTTCAAAATAAAGCGCAAGTGAATGGCAGCACTCTACAGCCAAATAATTTTGGTTCAGATTCTCGTAAATTCGCCAAATTTGGCACAGATGTTGTCCATAACATACTTAATCATTTTAAGATGGGTGCCAAGATGGGCACCCCATGGTACTGCCATATTGCGCAATGCAATTGGTGTCCCATTAACTTTACATTACAGGGAAAAAAATGTTTGCAATGGATTCAGAATCATGAAAACCCCCTAGTTTGACCAGTTATATGCTACTTAAAGCAGATCCTTTTTTTCCCTGTGATGTAAAGTTAATGGGACACCAATTGGATTGCGCAATATGGCAGTACCATGGGGTGCCCATCTTTGCACCCATCTTAAAATGATTAAGTATGTTATGGACAACATCTGTGCCAAATTTGGCGAATTTGCGAGAATCTGAACCAAACGGCCCTTTTATTGCCCTGGGACCCCCGACTATGTGGCCCCATGGAAAAAAATAATTAGACCCCTGCATTAGACTGTAAGGTCGTCAAGGCTAGGACTAAGTGCTACCGATTAAGGTGAAGTCTGAAGAGGTGAGCCTTCAGAATACGGCAGGGACGTGCAGAGAATGTTAGAGAGGCAGGGGCTGACATTTCTAAAAGGGCCTTTTGGTGAAAATATCGACAAATAGCAGAGCTTGGAGGTTGGCTATTTTCGGTGCTTGCTGCCACACTGAACTAAGCATAATAAGTCAATACTGGAGATGTGGCGTAACGGCATGGATTTCTACACAGAGAGGGCAATTCTTTCAACATAAGATGCTACATTCAAGTTCAGGAGAGTTTGAACAAAGCAATTCTCTCTTGAATGCTGCCTTCAGGTATGGCATGGAAAGCGGGCATTTGCATTTCTTTCACCATAGTAAAAACTGCATTCATGGTCTGGAGAGGGCACTTTTTACAGACGTGAAAAGGGCAGGGGCTCAAGCCCCCTTTGATGTCTGTGTGTGCGGCAGACAGTACTCAAATAAAAGCACCTCAAAAGTGTGCTTAAGGTACAGTACTTGAGTTATTGTAGTTACAGTCCACCCTCCACAGCTTCTCAACGAGGCTTCTGTGTAGAATGAGCAAATCTTTTTTTTTAATGATTTAAAAAACGTTGCCAAAAAGCAACGCTGGGCCTTGCAGGGCTAAGCCACGGAGGCAGGTGCTGGGAACGGCATTCAGTCTGTGGCCCTGTCCAGACGACAACGTATTTTGAATCCCCGGGGCTGTAAAGCCACGAACGCCCATGGGTGTCCACATGCAGACGCATGCAAACGGAGGACTAGCCGAATAGTTTCCAAAACTCCGGCTGCAGTGCATTTTTGTTACCCGGGCGTATTTATTTTGCCTTGTGGACACCGTAAACGGAGAAGTTCTTTGCTTGCATGCTTACGTCACCTTGTGCTCCTCGCCTCCTCCTCCTTGCTATGAGAAAAACCCATGGTAGTCTCTGGAGCGCATTCACGACGTGTTAACATTAGAGAGCTCAGCTGTCTTGTTTAGGGATGGAGCCCTATTTAGCCTAATGAATGATTTTAATGATATGTGTTACTCTTGTCAAATGTCATCTTCATAAATGGTGGTCAGCCACGATCTCACAGTCTCAAAAGATACCAGTTATGTTCTGAATGTGTTTTCTCACATAGCTTTCCACCGGCTCAATAAGCTGGATCGATAAGGTGCTCATTATCAATAACGAGATACAGCCCTAGTCTTGTTAACGGAGCATATCTGACGCGACGCGACTGCCTCTTCTCTTTGTCAAAATGTGAATATCAAATGCCAATATCAAATGATTTCAAGCATAATGGAGACATATGCAGGCATATTCCAGCCCATTCTCATCAGTTGTCTGACGCTTTGAAGGTGAGAATATGTTGATTATTCACGGCATGTGCCTCCTTTTAAATTATTTCCACGATCAGCACAAGCAAAAAAAAAAAAGTCCGTCTGAGAGAGCGCACCACTCTCTCTCTCAATACTAAGTGATGCTTGCTTGACCACAAAGTTCTGATTGATAGAGTTACATTCGTTTAATGCTGAGAGAGAGAGAGAGCACACCACACTCAACGATTCTTCTCCCCTCTCCTGCTCTGGAAATATTTCGCGGATTTATATTAAATGAATGTTTAAATAGCAATTGTGCATGTTAAAGTGTGAAGATTGTGAAACTTGGACGATGCATATAGCCTATAGATAGCTGCTGCAATGATTGCATGAGAGCAGGGGGACACGGCCACCGGCTTCGGTGACGCGCAGACAGGGATTTATAGCGTTTTGATAATACCGTGTGGACACACATTTTTTTATACACGGGCCCGTGTGGAGGCGTAGAGGTTTCAAAACGAGTCAGAAACCCCCGGGGATTTTTTTATGTATAGACAGGGCCTGTATTAGTAGGGGAGGAAAAGCCTCACGTAGGGGAGGGGCCTCGCAAGGCCAATGACGCCTGGCCAATCACAGCGCGTCTTTTCCGGGACTTGCCCGCTTGCCGTTACATTTAGATCAGTGGTCTTCAACCTTTTCAGGCCAAGGACCCCTTAGCTGAGAGAGAGAGATGAAGCAGGTTTGACAGCACAATCATCAGTGTATTTTGGATTCATGTCAATGTGTGTTTTCAGATATTTAACCACTTTTTTATTTAACCACTTTTTTATTTAACCGTCAATACTTAATAAAGTTTACCTTTCACTCTGTACTTAGTGTGCTCTTTTTCCCCTCTACACCGAACCTCTTTGCCGAAAATAGCCGATCTACAGGCTCACAACGCCTCGCAGCGTGAGGCGTTGTGAGCTTGTAGATCTGCTATTTTTGGCTAAAGTTCTCAGAATATGGATGTTAGGGTTCAAGTGGTTAATATAAAAAGGGAGAAAAAAAGGTTTTTATCACACAAAGATTTGAAGGCCCCCCTGTAGTAACTCTGAGGACCCCCTAGGGGTCCCGGACCCCCTGTTGAAGACCCCTGATTTGGATATCAGGCTCAAGCCCCCAGAACCCTGGGGGTGCCCTGAAACCAAATGGACATGGTGGCCGTTTTGAGGTACTGCAGTTGGGGCCACTAACCACATGAACGCACATAGGCTTCTTTGTATTGACGCGCGTTCATACCGGAAGAGCTCGTTCATGAATTGGAGCCCCAGCGCGTCCATGAACACAAACTATGACGAAAAATGCGTCACAGTGGCCCCACTACGTCACGGTTTTACTACGCGGAAGGAGGGGTGAAAACGCCTCATGCGCCGGGTGAGCAACTCAATGCAAGTGGACGGGCGGGGATATCTGGTGTCCTCTCTATTCTTCTATAACTCTAAGCCCATTGAGGACCATAAAAACGAGACAACAATCTGCAATCTGGATGTGTTTCCTGTTTCCTGTCTGCCGTCCTCAGATTGGCACAAACAGCGCCGGCATCTCTGACCTCACAGGGTCGCGACCCCACTGACCTTCACGGCCACGATGTCTGTGAGGACAGCAGGTACACGCACGCACGCACGCACGCACACACACACACACACACACACACACACACACACACACACCACTAATAATCGACATGTCAGTGCATATAGTAGTACTGTATATGATATGTAGCTCAGGAGGTAGAGTGGGTTGGGTTGGGTTGGGTTGGGTTGGGTTGGGTTGGGTAGAGTGGGTAGAGTGGGTTGGCCAATGATCCGTGGGTCGGAGGTTCAAATCCCAGCTCCTCCTGTCAACATGTCGAAGTGTCCTTGGGCAAGACACTGAACCCCACATTGCCTCCAATGAGTTGGTTGGTGCAAGCTTGCCACCATTGGTGTGTGAATGTGGGAAGTGAGGACGCTGGCGTCGAATGTTCGCTGCTTCACTTCCCAATGTATGAATGAATGAACCATTGTAAAGGGCTTTGAGCACTTGGAAAAGCGCTATAAAAATGCAATTAATTATTATTATTATTATATGTGACAACACTACTCAACACCTTGCTATTTGTTGGAGGATTAAGGGGATTCCAGACGGTACGCGGTCACCGCCTGCTAGTAATTCATTTTCAATGAGAGGCGGGCGGCTATTTCGTCCGCGCAGCGGAGTTTAGAGGCGGCGAGGCGAGCGGGCGCAGTCCCGTGAAAATCCCCGCGAGCGTGCTCGTTTGTGCATGCGTACGCCGGCGGTGAGAGATGGATTGTGTTCATCTTTGTGAAATACCGCGCAGCGTTTACTCAAAGTGCGAGTGAGTTTGTGTATCACCGCGGCGCAGTCCTCGCAGATCCAAGCGGGAGCCCCGGCGGCAACCGCTGTCCGTTTGTAGAGCGCCATACACTCTCACCAGGGATGTGTGTGTCTGTCTGTCTGTCTGTCTGTCTGTCTGTCTGTCTGTCTGTCTGTCTGTCTGTCTGTCTGTCTGACTGACTGACTGACTGACTGACTGACTGACTGACTGACTGACTGACTGACTGACTGACTGACTGTGTGTGTGTGTGTGTGTGTGTGTGTGTAATGAGGCTAATTGCTATGACAGAGTCTTGGCAAAGGTGTGTGTGTGTGTGCACGCGAGCAATGCATTTCAGGGAACACATTTAACAGAATGGTCAGCTGACATTGTAAGGAGGGTTACAGATATGATTGGTGTGACAAAAGGATTGATCAGGGCAATATCACAACATTTGTTTTTCAAAAACCGGCCCCATGGTGGCGCTGTAACAGGCCGATGTAAAAGATTTGGGTACTTCCTTGGCCTCCGGGGAGTATGCATGCAAAGTTTCACGCTGATCGCATTTCTTCCTCGGCCTGAAGCAGTGGTTCTCAACCTTTTCAGGCCGCGACCCCCAACATAATCATATTTTAACTGGGGACCCCCCACCCTGATGAGGCATTACATTTTGTATAACATGGTTCTATTGTGAAAATAGCTGATCTATCTACATGCTGTAGACTGGCTATTTTCAAAATGTCTCACAATTGTCATTGACAATTTGGCCAATGTTTAATTTGTCCTTTTAGAGGTGTTAAAAAGTCCTTAAATTGTCACTTTAGAAATGTGCAGATACCCTCTATACACTTAAACTTTATGTTGGTTTGTTTACTGTTGAGTGACAAAACAATGTTTCACATTAAGCTAATCACCTGGGGACCCCTCCAAAATAAAATAGGGACCCCCCTGGGGACCTTTGCGTCCCGCCCCACAGGTTGAGAACCATTGGCCTGGAGGGCACAGTTCCACAGCATTTGGGCTGGCGTTCATGATTTGACACATTTTGTGAAAGATCCTTGGCTTGGCGTAGACGGTGGAATGTAGAAGTTAACGAGGACGTAGTTAAGCGTAGCCTACTTGGAAGCAGGCCAACGTCGTCCTGGGGCGACGCGCTGAGAGATGAGACTTGACATGATCAATCTGTTCATAAAGTCTATCAAATCTGTACAGTAACAACACACTTAGGGTTGACTAATGTGTGTCAAGTTGCCGCCGTACAAGCCACAACCTAACCATATAC
Source organism: Nannobrachium achirus (assembly GCF_963921795.1). Classification (NCBI taxonomy): domain Eukaryota; kingdom Metazoa; phylum Chordata; class Actinopteri; order Myctophiformes; family Myctophidae; genus Nannobrachium; species Nannobrachium achirus. Next base: position 7,120,164 of record NC_137830.1, read on the forward strand.
ATGCATGCATTCTTGCACTCTTGAAAGGTTATTCTAGTTTGTTTTGTTTTCTTTCTTTCTTTCTTTCTTTCTTTCTTTCTTTCTTTCTTTCTTTCTTTCTTTCTTGTGACTTTAAAGGACAACTTTAGTTTTTTACCACAGGTGTTCATATTTTAGATTGTAATTAAAGAATATAAAAGATGAGTGTTAAAATTATTTAATTTACTTCTTTCTATTGTTTTAGAGATTCTTATTTCAATGGTTGGGGGCATGCGTACAAGTGGCTAAATATTATAAGCCAGAATAAGCCCATTCCCAAGATACAACGCAACCTTTCATGGTTGGATGTGACTTAAGGGGGCTAGAAGTGTTACTGTAAATAGCAATAAAGAAACTGCTTGCTTGTTGTGTGTAAAAATTGTATTTAGCCACTTGTACGCATGCAACCATGCGTACGCATGCCCCACATTTTAGCACGGTAAACGCGATAAAACAATAGAACGAAGCAAATGAAAACATTTTCACTCACTTTTTCTTTTCTCTAATTACAATCTAAAATATGAACCTTGTTGTAAAAAGAAAACAAAGTTGTCCTTTAAATTTAAATTTAGATTTGCGGTTATATGGCCTTTCCAGGGCTATTATAAAGGTTAAATCAATGAATTGTGTATTTCATGAAGTTATAGCCCAATAGGCACTGGTTACAGTATTTAACAAACAGTGACAATTATGTAACGGCAGTGTCAGAATTGAGCTATACTGTGGTATCCAGGAAAACAACCAAAGGGTTTCTCTCTTCTCCTCCCAGTTCAGACGGGTCTAGGGTCAGTTCGGCCGCGTCCGTGCCCAGCTCAGCAGGAGCCTGTTCCCAGGCCGTAGACCCCCCGCCGGGCTCTGGAGTGGGCACAGACCCCCCGCCGGGCACAGAACCCGCTGTGAGGCCCCCAGACCTCCCGACCACGGGACCCACGCAGGAAACCCTCGGAGGTCGGAGAGAGTTTTCTTTTTCGCATTCATTGTTATTATGATGTATTGTATTTAAGATTATCATTCATCTATATAACTCTTTAAAATCGGGAAAAGCATCTGAGTCGTTTTAGATTTTAGACGTTGGCTATTTATTCAAGAATAGCAGATGTGCAAGCTCGCGGTGTGGCACGAATCTGCTATTATTGGAACAGTTGACAACTGAAAATGGACACATCATACTCTTATCTCTAGCGATTCGCTTTGAAGTTAATAGTTGTTTTTATATCCGTGCATGTTTTGAATCCAATAAAACGGAGATGGTTTTCTGCAAAGGATGCCTAGAAGACAAGATTTGTGTAGGACATGTTTCATTTATGCAACATTGTCCAATACTTTGAAGATTATTTTTTTATTATAATTTTTTTTTAACAGCGACATTTTGCTGGGGAACCACTGGACCCCCCACCACCCTAAGGAACCCTGGTGGTCCCCGGACCCCACTTTGAGAACCACTGCAATATAATGTGTCCTCAAATGGCTGGTTTTATATTTGGTTGCATGCTGAAAATGACGCGTTGTGAGCTTGTAGATCGGCTATTTTCAGAGCACAACAGCTGAGGGCAAACCAAACAGGAAATGACTTGTCTTTTAGTTCTGCTGGATCTCTTCTCCATTATAGAGCATCGCAGTTGAAGCCCCACCCCGTCTTCACTCTGGGGTCGGAAGCGAGTTTTCCCCATTCATTTCTTCCATAGACATTTCATAAAGTATTTATTTAAACGTTTTTAAGCCTCAGACAAAGCCACCTCGGCTGGTGAGGAATCATGACAATATTCCATTTTTTTTATGCAACGATTAATTAGAAAGCTGAAAAAAAGGGCAGGGTACAAGACTGTGTACATCATTATTTTCAAAATTGCGGAAACTACACTCCCAGAGTGCATTGCGAAGGACACACTGAAATATATCCCTTAAATCACGCTCAGTTTAGTTATCCAGGCCAGCATATGGCCTGACATGTAGTGATTTTCATCTCTGTGGACGCTCTTATTGTCATCTTTAACACAGTGCATCATATTTGTAAAAGAAAGACACTCGCCCACGGAGTTCTGCTGAAGTGCAATAATCTGCAAGGCAGACAGGGGGCAGTAGCTATTTTCGCGGCAACCCGCAAGATAGACAAAAGAAGAAGAATCTCCACCAATCACAGATGTCGATTTCACCGGATGTACAGTTTTAGCAGTATGAGTATGCAGTTCTTCTCCGTGCGATCTTTATTAAAACATGTTTTTACCAAAACTAGAATGATTGCATACATACTCTGGGGTTCTACAGGAGCATATAGAACCATTTTAGAACCACCAGCCTAGTGGTAAGTGTACATTGAATTGCTAAGACTTTGTGGCTGATAATGAAAAACCCTATGGTGAAAATGAATGGACAGTTTACTTCTGACACCTCACTGCGATGCTCTACAGTCCCCCCTGACATTTTAGTCTGTCGTGTTCAGTTTCCGTCAGTGATGAAAAGGTAGTCGACCATCATTTCTCGTTATAGTTTTTTAGTCGGCTAAATCAGTGGTTCTCAACCTTTTCAGGCCGTGACCCCCAGAATAATCATATTTTAACGGGGGACCTCCCCACCCTGACAAGCGCTAAGAGATGAGGTATTACATTTTGTATATCACGGTTCTGTAGTCTGCCTCTAATATTTGACAATTTGGCCAATGTTTAATTTGTCATTTAAGAGGTATTAAAAAGTCCTTAAATTGTCACTTTAGAAATGTGCAGATACCCTCTGTACACTTAAACCTTATGTTGGTTTATTTACTGTTGAGTGAGAAAACAATGTTGCACATTAAGTTAATCATCTGGGGACCCCTCCCCCCCCAACATAATTTGGAGACCCCCTGGGGGTCCCGACCCACAGGTTGAGAACCACTAGGCTAAATCAACCCTGCCTCCTTCTCCTTCCAGAGCGAGTGGTGCCATCTCCTGAAGCCCCTCCCCCTGGGCGGCAGAGTGTGGAACACGCCCCCTCCTCCTCTCCGGCCGTGTCTCCTGCCTCGTCGGTGCGGCCCGGATCCGACGCCAAGCCCGTTCTCCCGCCGATACCCAGCGGGCGCAAGACCCCGGCCCCCGCCAGCCCCCCGGCTCCCTGAGCGGTTCTCAACCTGTGGGGCGGGGGGAACCAAGGGCCAAGGATGTTGCTTGAACTGTGAGTTGAGGCGATATGGGAAGAGATTGTTCATATCAACGGCCGCTAGTTTAGCTGTTTGTGTCAGAAACAATAACTCTCCAATAAAGTGTCTTCTCTTACCCGCCGTTAGGGAAGCCGTGTCCATTCGGCGAGGTTCGCCGAATGGACGCCCCCCCTGCCAAAAGGACGCTGCCAAAAGGTCGCGTCCATCTGGCACCGGACTCCATTCATTCTCGGCACCCGGCCCTCCGGTCGAGCCGGGCCAGCCAAGCGCGTCCCCCGTTTCCGGGGGCGCTAAAAATAAGGGGCCGGGGCCAGGAGAAAGAGGACCCTTTTCCTCACGCGACGCAACCGGCCGCGTCCCGGGGGACCGCCCCAGGCCCGCGCAGCATTTTCGGGAAAAACGGAGCGAAAAAGAGCAACGGCGCCGTCCGTCCACCAGAGGGCGAGTGTCTTTTTGGCACGTTGGGCATGTACATTTGGCCATGGATCGCACTCTGTTGGGTCTTTGTCCATTATCCATGCCAAATCGACATGGCATACATGCCAAAAAGACAAGGTCACTTTGGCATGTTTGCCATGTACATTTGGCCATGGACCGCACTTTGTTGAGACTTTGAAATATTTTCTAAGTCTCAACTGAGTGCGGTCCTTGGCCAAATGGACATGGCAAACATGCCAAAATGACAGGTCAACCGTACACTGCAAGAGGTCAGGGCTCATTTTTTAAAGTTCTGGAGGTGCTATGGGCACCAAACTGCACTGATATAATCATCTTTCAATGCTATTTCAGAATATGCAGAGCTTGAGTCCCACAAACAATCGGTGTGATCAGAACAGGGCCCAAAGCGTGTCCCTAGAAGGCCCAACGTCTTTTTGGCATGGGCTTCATGTTATGTTTTTGAAAACTGAATCGTCCCTAGTTCTGGAACCTCGATAGATAATGACGCCAGCCGGTTACCGTATATTCGTCAATAGCCCTAGATAGCGCACATGCGTTTTCGTAGCTTTTGGGGGCCCAGAAAAGAAATAGGAGCAAAAGAGCATTGACTGCGTCCATTTGGCAGATTTGAAAGATGGGTCAAACCTTTTTTGACCATAACTCGGCCATAAGACCACCTGAGGAGCCCAGATTTTCAGCAGCGATACTCCTCCTGCCCAATAATTAGACCCTAAGTGCTGGGCTTTGTAACTGCCGTGGAAAAAAATGCTTCACTTTGGAGCCTCCGAATGGTCTCAGAGTCTTAGGCCTTAAGAGCCTCTGGAACAAAAGTTGGTCATTTAGGCCAAACTTTTTTCCTACGTTATTTGAGGTTACGATTCCGACACATGTTGATCGGGACTCTCTTTAGAGCATCCCTGAGGTGGTTTCACCTCTCCCGGGGTCTCGGAAGGCCCACAGTGGTCCTGTCCATTTGGCATGGGAATGGATTTCCATGCCAAATGGACTCTGCCTTTTCTCAGCCACAATAGCATCAAATGAAGCGATAATGTACAGGGCCTCTGAAAAGAGCCTCATAAACCACCTCTTAGAATATCTCGCCGGTAGCCCCTTCTGAGAGTGGACTTTAGCACAAGTTAAAAGCTACTTAGCATCAGGGGCCACGAAATGACAGGTGGTGACCGACACCTGACTGGCGGGGTCACAGGCATCACCTGGTGTGAGTTTCAGGTCAATAGTGGCTGTGGAAGCAAAACTGTAGCCAAAATTGGTTGCAAGGTCAGTCAGACGACCTTTCCGCCATTTTGTCTTTTTGGCACTTGGCCATGTCCATTTGGCATGGACCGCACTTTGTTGAGACTCTGAAATATTTTCTAAGTCTCAACTAAGTGTGGGCCTTGGCCAAATGTACATGACACACATGCCAAAAAGACAAGGTCACTTTGGCATGTTTGCCATGTACATTTGGCCATGGACCGCACTTTGTTGAGACTTTGAAATATTTTCTAAGTCTCAACTGAGTGCGGTCCTTGGCCAAATGGACATGGCAAACATGCCAAAATGACAGGTCAACCGTACACTGCAAGAGGTCAGGGCTCATTTTTTAAAGTTCTGGAGGTGCTATCTGCACCAAACTGCAGTGATATAATCATCTTTCGATGCTCTTTCAGAATATGCAGAGCTTGATTTCCACAAACCATCCGTTGGATCAGAAAAGGGGCTTAAGCGTGTCCCGAGAAGGCCCGACGTCCATTTGGCATGGGTTACATGTTAAGTTTTTGAAAACGGAATCGTCTCTAGTTCCGGAACCTCGATAGATAACGACGCCAGCCGGTTACCTTATATTCGTCAATAGCCCTAGATAGCGCACGTCCGTTTTCGTAGCTTTCGGGGGCCCAGAAAAGAAATAGGAGCAAAAGAGCATTGACTGCGTCCATTTGGCAGATTTGAAAGATGGGTCAAACATTTTTTGACCGTAACTCGGCCATAAGACCACCTGAGGAGCCCAGATTTTCAGCAGCGATACTCCTCCTGCCCAATAATTAGACCCTAAGTGCTGGGCTTTGTAACTGCCGTGGAAAAAAAACGCTTCACTTTGGAGCCTCCGAATGGTCTCAGAGTCTTAGGCCTTAAGAGCCTCTGGACCAAAAATTGGTCATTTAGGCCAAACTTTTTTCCTACGTTATTTGAGGTTACGATTCCGACACATGTTGATCGGGACTCTCTTTAGAGCATCCCTGAGGTGGTTTCACCTCTCCCGGGGTCTCGGAAGGCCCACAGTGGTCCTGTCCATTTGGCATGGGAATGGATTTCCATGCCAAATGGACTCTGCCTTTTCTCAGCCACAATAGCATCAAATGAAGCGATAATGTACAGGGCCTCTGAAAAGAGCCTCATAAACCACCTCTTAGAATATCTCGCCGGTAGCCCCTTCTGAGAGTGGACTTTAGCACAAGTTAAAAGCTACTTAGCATCAGGGGCCACGAAATGACAGGTGGTGACCGACACCTGACTGGCGGGGTCACAGGCATCACCTGGTGTGAGTTTCAGGTCAATAGTGGCTGTGGAAGCAAAACTGTAGCCAAAATTGGTTGCAAGGTCAGTCAGATGACCTTTCCGCCATTTTGTCTTTTTGGCACTTGGCCATGTCCATTTGGCATGGACCGCACTTTGTTGAGACTTTGAAATATTTTCTAAGTCTCAACTAAGTGTGGGCCTTGGCCAAATGTACATGACACACATGCCAAAAAGACAAGGTCACTTTGGCATGTTTGCCATGTACATTTGGCCATGGACCGCACTTTGTTGAGACTTTGAAATATTTTCTAAGTCTCAACTGAGTGCGGTCCTTGGCCAAATGGACATGGCAAACATGCCAAAATGACAGGTCAACCGTACACTGCAAGAGGTCAGGGCTCATTTCTTAAAGTTCTGGAGGTGCTATCTGCACCAAACTGCAGTGATATAATCATCTTTCGATGCTCTTTCAGAATATGCAGAGCTTGAGTCCCACAAACAATCGGTGTGATCAGAACAGGGCCCAAAGCGTGTCCCTAGAAGGCCCAACGTCTTTTTGGCATGGGCTCCATGTTATGTTTTTGAAAACTGAATCGTCCCTAGTTCTGGAACCTCGATAGATAATGACGCCAGCCGGTTACCGTATATTCGTCAATAGCCCTAGATAGCGCACGTGCGTTTTCGTAGCTTTCGGGGGCCCAGAAAAGAAATAGGAGCAAAAGAGCATTGACTGCGTCCATTTGGCAGATTTGAAAGATGGGTCAAACCTTTTTTGACCGTAACTCGGCCATAAGACCACCTGAGGAGCCCAGATTTTCAGCAGCGATACTCCTCCTGCCCAATAATTAGACCCTAAGTGCTGGGCTTTGTAACTGCCGTGGAAAAAAAATGCTTCACTTTGGAGCCTCCGAATGGTCTCAGAGGCTTAGCCCTTAAGAGCCTTTGGAACAAAAGTTGGTCATTTAGGCCAAACTTTTTATCTACGTTGTTTGAGGTTACGATTCCGACATATGTTGATCGGGACTCTATTTAGAGCATCCCTGTGGTGGTTTCACTTCTCTGGGGGTCTCGGAAGGCCCACAGTGGTCCCGTCCGTTTGGCATGGGTGCTGTGTACATTTGGCATGGACCGCACTTTGTTGAGACTCTGAAATATTTTCCAAGTCCATTTTCCATGCCAAATGGACATGGCATACATGCCAAAATGACAGGTTAACCGTACACCGCAAAAGGTCGGGGCTCATTTTTTAAAGTTCTGGAGGTGCTTTCTGCACCAAACTGCAGTGATATAATCATCTTTCGATGCTCTTTCAGAATATGCAGAGCTTGATTTCCACAAACCATCCGTTGGATCATAAAAGGGGCTTAAGCGTGTCCCGAGAAGGCCCAACGTCCATTTGGCATGGGTTACATGTTACGTTTTTGAAAATGGAATCGTCTCTAGTTCTGGAACCTCGATAGATAACGACGCCAGCCGGTTACCTTATATTCGTCAATAGCCCTAGATAGCGCACGTGCGTTTTCGTAGCTTTCGGGGGCCCAGAAAAGAAATAGGAGCAAAAGAGCATTGACTGCGTCCATTTGGCAGATTTGAAAGATGGGTCAAACCTTTTTTGACCGTAACTCGGCCATAAGACCACCTGAGGAGCCCAGATTTTCAGCAGCGATACTCCTCCTGCCCAATAATTAGACCCTAAGTGCTGGGCTTTGTAACTGCCGTGGAAAAAAAATGCTTCACTTTGGAGCCTCCGAATGGTCTCAGAGGCTTAGCCCTTAAGAGCCTTTGGAACAAAAGTTGGTCATTTAGGCCAAACTTTTTATCTACGTTGTTTGAGGTTAAGATTCCGACATATGTTGATCGGGACTCTATTTAGAGCATCCCTGTGGTGGTTTCACCTCTCTGGGGGTCTCGGAAGGCCCACAGTGGTCCTGTCCGTTTGGCATGGGAATGAACTCTCATTCATTTCCATGCCAAATTGACTTTGCATTTTCTCAGCCACAATAGCATCAAATGAAGTGATAATGTACAGGGCATCTGAATAGAGCCTCATAAACCACCTCTTAGAATAACTGGCCGGTAGCCCCGTTTGAAAGTGGACTTTAGCACAAGTTAAAAGCTACTCAGCACCAGGGGCCACCAAATGACAAGCGGTGAACGACACCTGACTCGGGCTGTCACAAGCATCACCTGGTGTGAGTTTCAGGGTCAATAGTGGTTGTGGAAGCAAAACTGTAGCCAAAATTGGGTCTCGGGTGACTCAAGTTAAAAGCCACTTAGCATCAGGGGCCACGGAATGACAAGCGGTGAACGACACCTGATTCGGGCTGTCAAAAGCATCACCCGGTGTGAGTTTCAGGGTCAATAGTGGTTGTGGAAGCAAAACCATAGTCAAAATTGGGTCTCAGGTGATTCACGTGACCTTTCCTCCAATTTGTCTTTTTGGCATGGTTGGCGTACATTTGACCAAAACACATACTTAGAGCTTTTGGAAAGATCAAGGATTGGGTGGGGGAGGGGAGTGTCACTTTGGGAGGGGAGTGTCACTTTGGAGTGTACATTTGGCCATTGTCCCCATGTGGGGGAGGGGAGTGTCATTTTGGCGTGTACATTTGGCATGGGACAAGGCATTTTTGGAACTCGATGCTGCCCCACGGTGACCATTGATTGTCGGCACACCTCCGTCTTTTTGGCACCGGACCCAATGTTAGCCAAAAGGACGGACCAAATGTACAATCGTACATTTGGCGCGTCCATTTGGAAGATTTTGTACATTTGGCGCGTCCATTTGGAAGATTTTGCGTCCATTTGGCGCCCGTCCTTGCCAAATGTCCGCAAAAGTACGGATTACCTCGTTGACGATCGACCGTACGGCATTTTTGTACTTTTGGCATGGAGAAGCGACTCTTTGGCATTGGATTGACCGTCCATTAGGAAGGACTTCCCTTACCTTTTTAACGTGGGCGCGAGAGTTTCCATCGCGCGTGATCGGACACGGACCATGCGTCGTGCGTGTGTAGGTCGTTCACAGCTTCAGAACAAAACAAACCCGGTGAAAATCCATTGCTTTGTTCTCTAGCTGCAAGCCGTGTTGGATAAACAGAAAGCAAACGGTCCCAATAGAGCAGGGGTTCCCAAACTTTTTTGTCTCAGGGCACCCCATGAATATTTTTTTTAAATCCAAGGCACCCCTATATTATAATTTTCACTCCCAGCACCGTATATTTATAGCATATCGTCGTTGTCGGGTGGAAACCTTGGATGTCCAAAACCGTTCATTTTGTATTTATCATCTATAAAATGTACTAAACTAGTGAAAACAGCTTGTGTGCTTGTAGATCGGCTCTTTTCACTTTCTTTTCTTTTCGACTGTCCTTATTAGTGAAAGCTGTATTATTAATTAGGGTAGATATGTTTCTTATGGCAAAGGATAACTATTACTATATATTTCAAGTATTCTGTGAATTAGGAAAGAAAATGTAAATGGTGTTATTTGTTTCCTCAGTCTCCTACTAGTGCAACTCATTGTAGATTTGATTTGACATTTTAATCTATGGTTCATGTTGCAACATGCACTCTCGCTGTATGCTCTCCACACGATAGCTGACGGCGTCAATGCTCGTGTTATACAGAGAGATGATTACTGTATCATAACTGCTGTACTGTAGGTGCACCTGTACTTAGTTTACATGAATGTCATGTGCTGCTGTGTGTAAATATATGTATGAACACAGGCCTACAGGTCTAGAACGCTGACAGACGAATATTATACCCGTCTGTTGGTGCGGGAAGTCTCTACACCAGGGGTCTTCAACGTTTTCAGGCCAAGGAACCCTTAGTTGAGAGAGAGATGAAGCAGGGACCCCCACAACCTGTTCATAGATTCCATATAGTTTCATTGTTTGAGAGCACAATCATCAGTGTATTTTGGATTCATGTCAATTTGTGTTTTCAGATATTTAACCACTTGAACCGTCTACTTAATACACTTGACCTTTCACTCTGTACTTAGTCTGCTCTTTTTCCACCCTACACCAAAGCTCTTGCCAAAAATAGTAGATCTACAAGATCACAACGCCTCGCAGTGCCAGGCGTTGTGAGCTTGTAGATCTACTATTTTTTGGCTAAAGTTCTCAGAATATGGACGCTAGGGTTCAAGTGTAATGTATAATGTATAATATAAAAAAGGAGGAAAAAAAATTCTATCACTCAAAGATTTGGAGGACCCCCTAGGGGTCCCGGACCCCCTGTTGAAGACCCCTGCTCTACACTAATGCACGCACGCCCACACAAACACATTTGTATTACTGTAGCTGAGGACAACGCAATATTATTCGATTCGACTCAATGTTATGCCTGCTTGATTGAGTCAATCAAAGAGACCTTTGATAGGCACACCATTTATTTATGTCCACACAAGAGAGAACAGGGACACAAATATTACTGGTGCAGCAAGAATACATTCACAAAATCATGGCATACGTGTTGTTCATGATACAATAAGCATGTCACTCAGTACTCTATGGCAAGGGTCTTCAACAGGGGTCTGTGACCTCTAGGGGGTCCTCAGAGTTCCTGCAGGGGGTCCTCCAAATCTTTGAGAACTTTAGCCAAAAAAAGCCAATCTACAAGCTCGCAACGCCTCGCAGCGCTGCGAGGCGTTGCAAGCTTGTAGATCAGCTACAAGCAAGTACAGAGTGAAAGGTCAAGTTTATTAATTATTGACAGTTCTATTCAGTTCAGTACTGAAGCCCAGAAGGTTTGAGCACCACTGCTCTAGGCTATAAGGTCAAAGGTGCATGCCATCTCCAATACAGACACTTCCCTGGACTCTTCATCAACCACAACAACATCTGGTGTACTAGCTGTAAATAGTCAAATATGTAAATATGTCTGGGTTATCACAGAGATGGAATATTGTCTAACACAGAATATTGATTTAATAAAGGTGGCTAATTAAGAAACCCTTCAGTCCGTGTTTTTTTATTCTTCCTTTTTTTCTTTTTTTTACTGATTCAGTAGAAGTATGACAAGTGAAACGGAACACTATGTGTGTGTGTGCGCGTGCAGGGGCGTCACAACAGGGGGGAAAAGTGGGGCTGAGTTACTAGGGCCCAAGGTGGAGGGGCCTTAATTATTTTATACTTTGGCTATTGGAAAATAGCAGATATACAAGCTCACAGCCCGCTGCGAGCTTGTAGATCTGATATTTTTGTAAAGTCATGAAAATGTTTGCAAATCTTTGAATACATGTATTTTTTAAGTGTCCATGGCCAAATACATATCATTTTGTGGGTCCTTCACATGAAAAGGTTTGAGCACCACTGACATAGAAACATAGGTTTTTCAAAAAACCTTAGAGGGATTTGAAGTGTTCAAAGACTTGCACAAATTTCCAAGATTTTTCAAAAATTGCGGATCTACAAGCTTGCCATATCTGCTATTTTTAAATAGTTAAAGCTCAAAATAAGTATGCGATAACGTCTTGCTGCGCGGTTATTATGGCTGGTATGGACACGACGGGCTGATAATTCTCCGAGGCGGAGCCGAGGGGAATTATCAGCCTGAAGTGTCCATATCAGCCATAATGACCAAGCAGCGAGACGTTATAGCACTTATTACCCGGCTAATAAATAAAATTAATAATTTGACTCAAAACTAAAAACAAAACAAAGTATTTCCTATTTTCCTTGTTTACAGGCGGCTGAAAGTGCGTCCCCCCGAGCGCAACACGGTCGCCTTGGAAAACAAGGAAGTGCTGATCAAATAGAATCCATTTTCTGTTACTGCGTCGTCTATTTCTCGCCTCAAATGTTTTTTAAAACATTCTTCAGAGCAACGTTTGGTTGTAAATGACGCTGTGTGTTTGTTTACATGGAAGACATGTTGGATACGGCACTAAATCCACGCAGTGCAGCCTGAATACAGCAGCTGCTCTGAGCCTTTGATTAGGCAGCGGTGAATTATAGAGCGGAGCGGTCATTATACGCCTATAATTCACCGCTGATTTCAGCGCTCGACCAATCAGAATCAAGCATCCAAACAAGCCGGGTAATAAGGTGTAATAATGAGTTCCCAGTCTTAATCCTCCTCCTATGAAGAACATTCATGGGGGGCCCGCAGTGAATCCTTGTACCCAGGGCCCAGAATTTGGTGTGACACCCCTGTGCGCGTGCATAGCATGCAGCACTTGTCTTTTGGGCGATAGAAACATCATTAATCTCTATATCTCTCCCTCCTGATGGCAGTATTTGTTCCACTGGAAATGTGTTCATATAATATGGCAGCTGGTTGACAGCTATTAAAGAGACAGCCGTCTATGCAGGCGTACAGTTCTGTACTGTACGTGCGCTCGCGTGCCGCGCCGCGCATAGCTATCTGTTCACGCTGTTTGCTGTAGGTCGGTGAGGAAATTGAAATTGTCACCTGTCACAGGTGTGTGTCTACCGACTCTATCTGCATGCGTCAGTACAGAGAGTGCACGCACGTGTGTGTGTGTGTGTGTGTGTGTGTGTGTGTGTGTGTGTGTGTGTGTGTGTGTGTGTGTGTGTGTGTGTGTGTGTGTGTGTGTGTGTGTGTGTGTGTGGTAACATATTCACTCACACGGGCGCGCACACACACACACACCAGTGGTGGAAAAAGTACTCCAATTTTTTTACTTAAGTAAAAGTAACAATACTGCATTATAGAAATACTCTGTTACAAGTTCTGCAACTCAAAATGTACTCGAGTAAAAGTAATGAAAGTGTTGGCATCAAAATGTACTTGAGTACAAAAAGTAAAACTACAAACTAGCAGATCTACAAGCGCACAACTGCGACGCGTGGTGAGCTTGTCGATTTGCTATTTTCAAATTAGCCTATGGTATAAAATAGGGCTATATTGGTTTAGGTATGTTTTATTGCGGCCGTAGGTCGCAGTAAGAAAACATGGTTGCTATGGTAAACAATTGGTTGCTAGGGTAAACAGTTGGTTGCTAGGGTAAAAAAAACATGGTTGCTGTGGTAAACAGTTGGTTGCTAGGGTAAACAGTTGGTTGCTAAGGTAAAAAACATGGTTGCTATGGTAAACAGTTGGTTAGTAGGGTAAACCTTCAATGATTTTGACATCTTGTTACTAATCTGTCGGTAGATAATGCCGGTCTTATATAAGGGTCATTTGTGTACGGTGTGATGTCATACTGATGTCAGCAGTGTGACAGGAGATAAGCGACCGCGTTGGTCGCTTATCTCCCGATTAGGGAGTCTTACTGGTATCAAAACCTCCACCGGTCGGTCGGTCGGTCGGTCACACGTCACACGTCACACCTTTGCCCTGCTCATATCTCCGCATCAGTATGACATCACACCACATGTGTACACAAACCTTTGTGTACGTTGCTGTGGCAACAGTCTGTTGTTGCTGGTCTGTTAGTGTACGTTAGCAACCACCTTAGCAACCATGGTTTTACCCTAGCAACCAACTGTTTACCCTAGCAACCAACTGTTTACCATAGCAACCATGTTTTTTTACCCTAGCAACCAACTGTTTACCATAGCAACCATTTTTTTACCCTAGCAACCAACTGTTTACCATAGCAACCATGTTTTTTTACCTTAGCAACCAACTGTTTACCATTGCAACCATGTTTTTATCATGTTATAACCGACGAATCTCACTAAGTCTGACCTCACAAGCCCCATATTTGGACACGAACAACATATAACTCCATATATAGAGACATAGCTGCTGACATCAGTATGACATCACACTGCTGACATCAGTATGACATCACACCGTACACAAATGACCCTTATATAAGACCGGCATTATCTACCGACAGATTGTGGAGATAAGCTTATCTCCCGATTAGGGAGTCTTACTGGTAATAGTATAATTTATATCTGCAAATTAACCAGGACACGCAATATCTGGACGCGAGATGTAGTGGAGCTAGAAGTAAAAGTATCGGACATTGGAAATACTCAAGTAAAGATACAAATACCTCAAGATGTTACTTAAGTACAGTACTTCAGTGCATGTACTTAGTTACCGCACGCACGCACGCACACCCACGCACGCACGCATGCACGCACACACAGCAGGAACACCTGGCCATCCATCATTGTCTGCCTGCCTTTCAAGTGGCAGATGTTGCCACCCCGTCATAACTCTCTGGCAGTGCAGGAGACGTGACGGTTTGACTCTTCAGGCCTCGGGGGGCTCCAGCCTTGCACAGGCCCCCCTCTCCCTTGTACCTTTTACCCAGGCACACGTCACCTTCCTGGGGCTCCAGCCTTGCACAGGCCCCCCCTCTCCCTTCTACCTCTACCCCAGGAACACGTCACCTTCCTGGGGCTCCAGCCTTGCACAGGCCCCCCCTCTCCCTTCTACAACTACCCCAGGCACACGTCACCTTCCTGGGGCTCCAGCCTTGCACAGGCCCCCCTCTCCCTTCTACCTCTACCCCAGGAACACATCACTTTCCTGGGGCTCCAGCCTTGCACAGGCCCCCCCCTCTCCCTTCTACCTCTACCTCAGGAACACGTCACCTTCCTGGGGCTCCAGTCCAGTCCATTCCTCCACTGGAGCCCCCCGTCTCTCCCAGTGTTACACTACAGCAGTGGTTCTTAACTTTTTCAGGCCGCGACCCCCAAAATAAATATTTTAACTGGGGACCCCCCACCCTGATGAGCACTAAGAGTTGAGGCATTACATTTTGTACAACAAGGTTCTATTGATGCGAGGCGTTGTGAGCATGTAGATCTGCTATTTTCACAGTTACTGCCTCTAATATTTGACAGTTTGACCAATGTTTAATTTGTCATTTTAGAGGTATTAAATAGTCCTTAAATGGTCACTTTATAGAAATGTGCAGATACCCTCTGTACACTTAAACGTTATGTTGGTTTGTTTACTGTTGAGAGAGAGAACAATGTTCCACATTAAGTTAATCATCTAGGGACCTTGGGGGTCCCGACCCACAGGTTGATAACCACTGTGTTACACCACCTTCCTGGAACCCACTGCTACACTGACTTACTGACTGCATGCATGGATGGATGGATGGATGCATGGATGGAGGGGAAGGTGGAGGGGTGGCTATGCCTCATTTAACCACTTAAATATACTTAGTTGACGTGAGTCCCCCAGAGCTCTATACCAGGACCCAGGCACGTGCACACTTAGACATCAAAGGGTGCTTGAACCCCTGCCCTTTTATCCGTCTGTAAAAAGTGCCCTCTCCAGACCATGAATGCAGTTCTTTGCTACAGTATGGAGAAAGAAATCCAAATTCCCCTCTTTCCATGCCATACCTGAAGGCAGCATTCAAGAGAACTGCCTTGTCCAAACTTTCCTGAACTTGAACGCAGCATCTTATGTTGAAAGAATTGTCCTCTCTGTGTAGAAATTAAGCATCGAACATAGCCGACCTCCAAGCTCACAACGCTGTGACTCGTTGTGAGCTTGGAGATCTGCTATTTTCAAAATGACACATTCTGCATAATGAGTACTTTTACTTTTTGTACTTTAAGTACATTTTGATACCAATAGCCTACTTCTGTACTTTTACTCAAGTACATTTTGAATTCCGGACTTATACTTGTAACAGAGTAGCCTACATCTACATTCCGGTGTTGATACTTTTACTTAAGTATAAAATATGAGCACTTTTTCCACCACTGGCTGTGACATCACTTCAAAGCAACGTGAGCAAAAGGTTTCAATTATATCGCTGTTCTGTTTTTACACCCCGTCAGACTTGTTACTGTACGTTTATGGTGGGTTTCTGCTAATGCTTGTTGTCTATTTAAAATGTCTTGTGAAAGGTGTAGGTGGGGGGGGGGGGGGGGGGGGGGGGCTCGTTAAAAGAGGATGGACTGCAGAAGGCAGTCTGTGAAAGTGAAACCATCTCGTCTTTTTTTTACAGAGGCTGTTAAACCATGGCGGCCACGCACACCGAGCGCTGTCTGTGTACTTTGTGAAAGAGGTGTGAGAGCACACCCAGGGGCGTCACAAGGGGGGGGGAGTGGGAGTTACTAGGGCCCAAGTTGGAGGGGCCCTAGCAGGGACGTGCTGGCCATTGGGAAAAGCTAGACAACTCCCGAATGGCCGGTTCATTCCCGGCCGGTCCAGGCCGGCCATTAGGAAAAAATTTAAAATAAAATGTCGGCCTTTGTTCCATTTTGGGGGCTAGGCGGCCATTGAAGTAAATCGTCACTGTCGGGCAGAAACCTCACCCAAGTTTGACATTTATAATTTTTTTCGCAAAGCAAAGCCCTGCTTCATCATACAAGGCCGTCGCACAAAAAGTAGTGAAAACAGCAGATCTACAAGCACACAACCCCTCGCATCGGCTGTTTTCACTAGTTTAAATCATTTTTTAAATGATAAATACAAAACAAACGGTTTTGGACATACAAGGTTTCCACCCGACAACAACGAAATATAACTCATGTAATTGGCCCACTGGCTTGTCACTTGTCACTGAAATGGCAAATCTTTGAGTAGCAGCAGCGCTATAGAGAGAGATCTCTCTCTATAGCACACAATGAGGGCCTCTCCAACCCTTTTTCCCCGGGCTGAATCAGAGGCCCAGCATGTCCCTGGGCCCTAGTAACTTTAGCCATTCTGTGCCGCGCTGTGAGCTTGTATATCTGCTATTTTTGAAAAGTCGTGAAAATGTGTGCAAATCTTTAAATATATGTAATTTTTTAAGCGAACATTTGTAACTCAAATTTTGCTTCTGGGGGGTCCCTGGAACTAAATATTTTGAGATGGGGGTCCGTGGCCAAATACATATCATCTTGGGGGTCCTTGACACCACTGACATGGAAACATACATTTCTTGCACACATTTTCACAAATTTTCAAAAATAGCAGATCTACAAGCTCGCAGTGCGCGCTGTGAGCTTGTAGATCTGCTATTTTTCAATAGTTAACATTCATTCTGTGAGTCTGTGCTGACAAGCTTTTGAAGATCAACGGATCCTGAAAGTAAACCTGGTGGTCTGGTCTGGTCTGTTATTGTCTGTTATGGTATGTTTGGCTATGAAATTCTAAATGTACAAAGTAACTATTGTCGCTAAAGTTGTCAAATAAATGTAGTTAGTGCCTCTGTAGTAGTAGTAAAAGTACAGACAATTGGAAATACTAAAGTAAACTACAAATACCTCAAAATCTTATTGTACATTTACTAGGCACGCACGCACACGCGCGCGCGCACGCACGCACGCACGCACGCACGCACACACACACACACACACACACACACACACACACACACACACACACACACACACACACAGCATCTGCATTAACTCTGCTGCATGATGTGGCACTGCCGGTAACCATGGCGACGGCACTCTGCACTGCACCTCCGTGTGTGTGTGTGTGTGTGTGTGTGTGTGTGTGTGTGTGTGTGTGTGTGTGTGTGTGTGTGTGTGTGTGTGTGTGTGTGTGTGTGTGTGTGTGTGTGTGTGTGTGTGTGTGTGTGTGTGTGTGTGCGTGCGTTGTGTTCATTCCCCATCAGCCATCTAGACACAAAAACTTTCTGTTTTAATTAGTTCACTGCAGTCTCTCTCTCTCTCTCTCTCTCTCTCTCTCTCTCTCTCTCTATCTAATCAAAGACAGTCAAGGGAACAGTAGGCTACTAGCCTCGTACCCGCCCCTCTTCCAGAAACCATTTCAATCTTCTGGAATCCTCCTGGATAACGGAAGTTGGTTGTTTACTAGGCTAGTAGGCTACAGTATGCATAATGATTCTCCGTGATTAGCCTATTCTACTAGATGGCTACTCGAGGACCGGCCTACTCGAGAACGATGTAAATAGGGAATGACCTCAGATACAGTATATATGGGCATAAAGATCTGACCGTCTGCCCAACAGGCAGATCTTTATGCCCATATATGGTGTTCCATGTTGGAGTGCCTGTTGGGCATATCTTTATGCCCATATATGGTGTTCCATGTTGGAGTGCCTGTTGGGTAGATCTTTATGCCCATATATGGTGTTCCATGTTGGAGTGCCTGTTGGGTAGATCTTTATGCCCATATATGGTGTTCCATGTTGGAGTGGCCGTTGGGGAGATCTTTATGCCCATACATGGTGTTCAGTGTCCAGGCCAGTCTGTGGTGTCAGTACTATGACATCAGAGTATGCAGTGATGTCAGCATGCAGACAGACGGTTACCATGGTGGCAAAACTGCCACCATGGTGCATGGTCAGACGGACAGACATTCGCTAAATTAATAGTTAGATGATGGGTGCGTTCGGAAATGCGCACCGGGTGTGTGCTCAGTGTAGTGAGTGCAGTGGGCGGTGACGTTCAGAGTGCATTCAGTGTGGCTTATTTACAAACAACCAGATAAGAGGCTGAGGCAGCTGTGTGCTTTTTCAGTCGGAAAACTTTCTTAAAAGCAGCAGTTGCTAACGCAACGTTGC
Source organism: Nannobrachium achirus (assembly GCF_963921795.1). Taxonomy (NCBI): domain Eukaryota; kingdom Metazoa; phylum Chordata; class Actinopteri; order Myctophiformes; family Myctophidae; genus Nannobrachium; species Nannobrachium achirus. The sequence continues at coordinate 7,138,691 of NC_137830.1, forward strand.
TATTGATAGGTAATTTAATTCATAACATTGGCCTACCTGCTGTTAGTTTACACCTTGACAATAAAGCCCAAAGGACCAATAAAGCTAGCCTAGTTCCAGACCCTGAATCGCTAGCCACACCCCTTAAAATGTTTGTTTTGGCGATTCAGGGGTCTAGAAGTGCTCTCATTGAAGAAGGCCTTCCTCGTATGAAAATCCGTACGGCGAATCAGCGTCGTGAATCAGCGTCTTGTGATCAGCGTGGGTGGGGGTAAACCAGAGCCGCCGCCGTACCGTACCGCGCATCGCGGTCAAATGCGGTAAAATGCGATCGTATCGATCTCGCTATGAAACACCAGTAGCAGGCATGTTATGTTGTGTTTGATTACTAGTTCGTAGTGCTCCTATTCTGCCTGTTTCTTTGGTTAGCAAGTAGCACTAGCAAGCAACAGGCTAGCCACTAGCCAGACACACATAACAACACTACTCATGTGTTGTCAGACGGTGAACCAATCGCTGAAGACTGCCTCTTTTTTGGCAACGCCCATCCCTGCAATCGCCTTCGGTGGAAGTGAGTTCAGACTGAATAATGGAGTGAAACGAAATGTCAATTCAGGCTGAGTGTCAGGCTACAATGAAGCAGCAAATGGTGCATTTACTTATAATTTCTTACGCCATTGTTCACAGCTGAGAAGTGCGAGACACCGCCATGAAAATCAACCAATGAAAACACTGCACTGCCACACCACACTGCCAAACCCCATCTTCTGAGTAGGGTCGGTCAGTGCGTGCACTCAACACACCCGGTGCGCCGCACACTGGATTTCCGAACGACAACGCACCAAGTGCCGAATAAACAAACGACAACATGGCACACCAGTGCGTTGAGTGCGCATTTCCGAACGCACCCGATATAATTCATATTTGTGTAAAAGGGTTTACCCTCTCCTCCCCTCTCCTCCTCTCCTCTCCTCTCCTCTCCTCTCCTCTGTGTGAATGATTTAAACACCACTTGTAAATGAGTTACTAGACAACGTTATTTAGTCCCCCCAGGAATCCGCGATTCCGCGATCACGGAAATTTTCGCGGAAATCGAAGCCCTCCGCGGATATCAGAGCCTCCCGCGGATATCATAGCAGTCCGCAGAATAGCACAAACGAGGTGCAGAATATTACATTTTACATGTAGTTTTCTTCCCGGCCGCTAGATGTCGCGGTGATATAGACGGACAAGACTCACAGCCTAGCCGGTCCTCGTTGCCGGATACGGAAACGGAAATGGCTTTGTTTGCCGTGGCATGTATTCATCATGTGCTGTGTCTCGTGTGTGGTGACGATAGCAGAGCGGATGGTGCTGATTTTTTATGGAACTAGGCACATCGTCTGACTGTTTGACTCACAGTGAGAAAGACGCACATGGAGTAATGGAGCGATTTCTCCGACCTCCGGCTACGATGCCGGGTCCAAGCCCTCAGAGTGAGCAGGGATATGTTATGCTGAAAGAGCTAAATCATACACAGAATTACAGGAGGAGAATAAAGTTCTTGATTACCGCCGCAACTCAACAATCAAAGACCACTTGGCTGCTTTCATCAGAAGAAAAAACAAGCAACGCCCGCAGACACAGTCTTAAAAAGACAAAAAGCCATCACAACAACCACAATCGCCAGCAAAACCGTGGCTGCAGAGGAACGAGAGAAGGTATGCTATCGTTTTAGTAATGTATTCTTGACTTGTGCTCCAGTGGTTTTCAACCGGTGGTCCTTAAGAGTTGGTAACCAAATGAACGCTATATATTTAACTCTGAGAGGGTAAAATGAAACCCATAAGCGTCCATTTGGTTTAATTACGGGTCCATTTGTTTTCATTTTACGCTCTCAAGAGTTAAATTGTTGTTAAACATCTGCATTCATTAATTTACAATAGCCTAAGTACACAATTAGAGAATGTATAAGAGTTGTTTTATCAACGTGTTGCCTGTTTATCTCTTCTATCTATGGCACCAACATCAAAACAATACAGCATAGAATTGTGAACAAAATGTTATCCAAACAATAACAAAATATTCTATGTTTTGGGTCTGAGTGAGAAGCTAAATGTCATTAAATAATGAATAAATATTGGACCTTGATATGAAAAAAGTATGAATTAGTCAAGGTAGATAAATAAATCATTTTAGTTTAGCTCCAATGTATAATCATTTAATTGTACTATTTGAAAAAAGTATCTATCAAAATGTGTACAATCAATGTATTGTGTTTTGTATTCTGTTTTGGTAGGCTTGTACATCAACAAACACACCACTGTCCAGGTCTGATGAGAAGTTTCTTGCAAAACAGAGTAGTGAATGGGGGAGGGAGCCATCCCTGGCCATACACAACTGCAAGAGAGGTAAGAGAGGTTCCCTTTCTTGATGTACCTTGCTCTTTACTGTACTCTGTTCTTGTTTTTATTTTATTTTTTCTCTGTAACTTTGTAAATAACCTTACACTGCTGCAACTGAATTTCCCCCTTGGGATAATAAAGGTCTCTCTCTCTCTCTCTCTCTCTCTCTCTCTCTCTCTCTCTCTCTCTCTCTCTCTCTCTCTCTCTCTCTCTCTGATTCAGAAGGATGCTGCGTGCTCAACATAATGGTGTCTCCGCTCATCAAGGATGAATCTGGTGAAATCTGCAGCTATCTGGTTGACACTGTTTTCTTAGACAAATGCAATCATTCAACAGTAGCAAATGCGGCAGTCAATGCTCTAAATGACTTTGGAGTGAAACAAGAGGATGTGATTTCTGTCTGCCCTCAAATCCCTGTTTCCCAATTCCATCCACGGGACATGCCTGGCACATATAAATAAATCTTCCCAAGAGGGACAAAGAGAATATTGATGTTGATTATTTGATAACCACAATGTTTCACAGTGTTTTGGTATTGCAATTCATTTCATAAGTTCATTTCTACTTCATTATTACATAAAAAATTATGTTTGCTTCATAACTGGTAATTTTACGTAGTTTTTTAATGCCCGCGGAATATTAACTTTCAAGCCGCGGAATCAAGAATTGCTCTCCGCAGAATCAGGATTGTTCACCGCGGAATCAGAACTTTTTCTCCGCGGATTCCTGGGGGGACTAGTTATTGTGGCGTTTAATGGCAGTGTGCCTCACTGTGTTCTGTGACTGGTGCTCGGCAACAGCTGTCCGTCGGTCGCTGGGCGGAAAATAAAACATTTTTAAAGACTCCCAAGTTCTAGTCTGTTAACGACCTGACTGTTAACGACCTGACACAGACTCCGCCCATTCCTGTCAACTGTCATCCATCCATCCATCCATCCATCCATCTATCCATCTATCCATCTATCCATCCATCCATTCATCCTCTCGCACACTGTTAGTCTCTAGACCAGGGGTCTTCAACAGGGGGTAAGGGACACCCAAGGAGTCCTCACAGTTACTACAGGGGGTCCTCCAAATCTCTTAGTGATAGAAACTTTTTTTCTCATTATTTATAAAAAACACTTGAACCCTACCGTCCATATTCTGAGAATTTTAGCCAAAAATAGCAGATCTACAAGCTCACAACGCCTCGCGCTGCGAGGCGTTGTGAGCTTGTAGATCAGCTATTTTCGGCAAAGAGGTTTGGTGTAGAGGGGAAAAAGAGCAGACTAAGTACAGAGTGAAAGGTCAAGTTTATTAAGTATTGACGGTTCAAGTGGTTAAATATCTGAAAACACAAATTGACATGAATCCAAAAATACATTTGATGATTGTGCTGTCAAACAATTTTTATACTAAATGGAATCTATGAGAAGGTTTTGGGGGTCCCTAATTCATCTCTCTCTCAACTAAGGGGTCCTTGGCCTGAAAACGTTGAAGACCACTGCTCTAAATGGTAAATGGTGCATGTATATAGCGCCTTTATCCAAGGCTCTTTACAGAGATTCTGCATTATATTCACCCATTCATACAGCGATGGCAGAGGAAACCATGCAAGGCACCAACCTGCTCACCGGGAGCAGTTAGGGGTTTAGAGTCTTGCTCAAGGACTCTTCAACGCTAACTCTGGGGGAGCCCGGGATCGAACTGAGAACCCTGTGTGTTTTAAGATGGCAACTCTACCCCTGATCCACTGCTGCCCCGCCCCACCCTGTCTGTCTGTCTGTCTGTCTGTCTGTCTGTCTGTCTGTCTGTGTCTCTCTCTCTCTCTCCATCCAGCTCTAGAGTAGATTATTTGTAATATATCGGTGTGTGTGTGTGTGTGTGTGTGTGTGTGTGTGTGTGTGTGTGTGTGTGTGTGTGTGTGTGTGTGTGTGTGTGTGTGTGTGTGCGCGTGTGTGCAGTGTGTGTGAGTTCCTGTCTCAACAGGCCCCACACTGCCCCCTCCAGGGTGGGCTGACCTCATGGGGAATGAAGACCGCCTCGGGGTGGGGGTGGGGGTGCGCGGTTACAGCACCTATATTTACCGGCGTCCCTCAGGGCTCTGTACACTATAACCTCTCTTCCTGATCTGGGTCTGTGTCAGGAAAAGATAACTGATCTACAAGCACATGTTCTCAGTAAGCTGCTTTAGTTATATATGTTACAGTATGTTTGGGTAACTCAGTACGTTCATGGTAAGAGCGCTTGTTTTGTCGTTCACCACAAACGAATCACCACCAGATGGCGACGACAGCCATTCACTAGTGCAGGCGCTGACGTCACTCGTTTGCGACTCTCTTTCTTTATTTACTAGCCTAGCTCGGCAGTGTTTAGCCATTAGCTTACTATGCCTTACTCTAACCCTAACCCTAACCTCCGTGGGGTGAGGCGCTATCATTCCTGCCGACGAAACGTTGTTGTGGCTCAAAGCGACCGCTTGTTCCGCCCCGTGCCGCACGACGAGTGCTCCGTTTCTCGATCGTACTGTTTCTCTATCAAACCGTGACATATATATGTAACAGAGGTGATCCGAACCTCCCCACCCGGGTTCGTACCCGGGTCTCCCGCGTTAAGTCCAATATCTTAACCACTAGACCAAAGAGACATCTCCTTAGTCCGGGGGAGATACTAGACTTTTTGAGGCTTCAAGGCTGGGGCTGCGACTCTCTCCATCACACTCACCCCCCTTTGACCTCCTCCTACGGGGAAGCCCGAATCCGGGTCACGGCACCAATGTAACGGAGGTGATCCGAACCTCCCCACCCGGGTTCGTACCCGGGTCTCCCGCGTGAAAGTCTTGGCCTGGGGGAGATACTAGACTTTTTGAGGCTTCAAGGCTGGGGCTGCGACTCTCTCCGTCACATATATATACAGTATATATATATATATATATATATATATATATATATATTAAGGGTCCATTTGGTTCTTAACTATCATTTAGCTGGGGACCCCTGTCGGTCCCCGGACTCCACTTTGAGAACCAATGGGCTAGAATGTTATAGAATAGCCTATATAGCCAATAAAACAATTAAATATTAATAAACAAATATAGCTGCAAGCAGCGATAAAGTGGCCAAGGCAGAAAAAGCAGGAAAGCAAAAAAGCATCAAGGGAAAGCAAAGAACAAATCAAAGAAAAACTGGAAGCAGTGTTCTTCCGAACAGGACTCCGGCAGGTCAGGTAGGTTTTTTTTGGCCTAGCGGTGACTCTATAATAGGCCAAAGTGAAAAGGGTGCCACGTGTTCTTGGGCCTTTCACGGCAATCGGACGCTGCATGCGGGATTTGAAGCATTTTGTTCCAAAAATGTGTTTGGCAAAAATTGACCCGCTGGTGGCGCTATAACAGGCCAATGTGAGAAGGGTGGCATCTGTTCCTTGGCCTAGTGGGAATGTGTGTGCAAAATCTCACACACATAGCAGGCTGCGTTTGAGACATTTTGTTCAAAAAGGAGCAATCCTGCAAACCTTGGAATTCAATGTTAGCCAATTAGATAGAATATTATATCTGACAAATCCGTCATGATTACATCACTGTAGAGATACTGTGTACTGATTTGTGTGATTTTCGGATAAAATCTGAAGGAGTAATATCGAAGAATGTGTTTTACATACTGTAAGTTGGCCTTCTGGTGGCGCTATAAATGGCAGATGTGAAAAATGCAGGGCACAGGTTTTTCCTTGGCCTCTGGGAAGTGTGCATACAAAGTTTTAAACTAATCGGTGGTTATAGGTCAAAGCACAAATTGGCCTCTACACAACATGTATGCAAAAGACTGTAGGCCTATATGCAACAGACATAAAAAACTGTTACACCTGGACAGTTTGATTATGTACTGTACATATTTTCAGTTTCAAATTCCTGGGTGTTCACATAACAAACTCACTCACATGGTCTCAAAACAGCGAAGGTATCCTTATGAAAGCACAGCAGCGATTGTACTTTCTGAGGCGCCTCAGGAGATTTGGCCTGAGCACCAAGGCTCTTGTTAATTTCTATCGCTGTACCATAGAAAGTGTTTTGACAGGATGCATCACAGTGTGGTTTGGTAACGTGACTGTTCAAGACAGTACACAGTTACAGAGAATTGTGAAGAGAGCTGCCAAAATCATTGGCACAGAATTACCACAGCTACACACAATCTATAACACACGCTGTAAGAAAAAGACAGAGAACATCTTAAAGGACAGCTGTCATCCCGCCCATTCCCTGTTCTATCTCCTCCCATCCAAAAAACGTTACCAGAGCATCAAATCTCACACCACCCGTTTCAGTAATAGTTTTTATGCTCAAGCAATCAGGTTGCTTAACGAAGAGATGGAAGCGAGACGTAGGTAGTCATGTGCAATATACGCAGTTTTTATACTGTACACTGTTACACTGTATGGTTGTTTTGGGGTTGTCCTGGGTGACCTGTTGTTGTCTTTTTGTGTGTAATAAGGCTGAGAGTGCTCCTGGCACAAGCATTTCATTGTATGTCTATACCTGTATGGATATGCATTTGACTAATAAACCTGAACCTGAACCTAGTAAGCCTTGCTGAGCTATGAAGATCATATGAATCGGCACGGCTATGAATCTCTTAGGGCAGGAGCCTATCTCCTGTTTCTGTAGCGTAAGGCAACTTGATGTACAAGTACACCCCCTGGACATGACGCTAGCATGTCACAGGTAGTTTCCCCCATTCCAACCCCTGATTCTGAGTTTCAAGCAGGGAGGCACTGGGTAACATTTTTTAGAATCTTTGGTATGACGCGACCGGGGCTTGAACCTGGATCTCCCAGTCTCAGGGCAGACACTCAAACCACTAGGCCACTGAGCTGGTACATGATATCATTGCAATCCTTGGAAATCACAACATAGGTGTAGACATGACAGTTTGTATTATAATGCTTGTTTCAGGATTTATGATGCAAAATACATTATTTAGTAATGGCGGATATTAAAATACACATCAAGGGGGGTTGGGGGACATTTTTAGGAAGGCTCCATATCAGACATTGTTCAAGGAACCAAACTGTGAAGTGTACCAAATATCATGGTTTTACGCTTATATAAACCCCAGGCGGGATTCGATCCAACGACCTTCTGCATGAAAGGCATATGCCCTGACCAATACACTATGCAGCCACAGAATCTGTTTGCCATGTTTGTTTAAAAAAAAAGTTCTATGTAGGCTGAGTGCCTTGATTTTATTGATTTCTTTTTTATATTTTGGAGGCTTGGGGTGAAATCAATCTGAGTAAATGTAATCTATTGTATGTATTTCTGACATTTTCGAGTGATCATATTTTCTTTTACTCAGAACAGAAAAAAAACGGCTGGTAGAGAAGGGCTCATTTTAAACATGAACGTGATCTGGAGTTAGATCAGACGTGTCAACATTAAAGAGTTTGACATACGCACATGCCATGGGCATCCAGGATGTTAACATCAACTCAACCCGACGTGGGGTTTGAGCTCACAACCATCCGTATATCAGGCACAGGTACTGACCACTACACTACGGTAGTCACGCATAAAGGACCTGTCATTTAAAAAAAAAGAAAAAAAAAAGAAAAAGTTTCATGCATACAAAGTTTTACACTAATCGGTGGTTATAGGTAAAAGCACAAATTGGCCTCTACACAACATGTATGCAAAAGACTGTAGGCCTATATGCAACAGACATAAAAAAAAAAAAAAAACTGTGATACTATGCACCTGGACAGTTTGATGATGTACATAGTAAGCCTTGCTGAGCTATGAAGACCATATGAATCGGCCAGGCTATGAATCGCCGTTTCTGTAGCGCAAGGTAACTTGTTGTACAAGTACACCCCCTGGACATGACACTAGTATGTCGCAGGGAGTTACCCCCAATCCAACCCTAGATGTTGAGTTTCAAGCAGGGAGGAACTGGGTCCCATTTTTTAGAATCTTTGGTATGACGCAACCCGGGTTTGAACCCAGATCTCCCAGTCTCAGGGCAGACACTCAAACCACTAGACCACTGAGCTGGTACATGGTATCATTGCAATCCTTGGAAATCACAACATAGGTGTAGACATGACAGTTTGTATTATAATGCTTGTTTCAGGTTTCAGGATTTATGTCATGGTTTTATGCTTATACAAGCCCCAGGTGGGATTCGATCCAACGAGCTTCTGCATGTAAGGCATGTGCCCTGACCACTACACTAGGCAGCCACAGGATGTGTTAACCATGTTTGTTTAAAAAAAAAAAAGTTCTATGTAGGCTGAGTGCCTTGATTTTATTGATTTCTTTTTTATATTTTGGAGGCTTGGGATGAAATCAATCTGAGTAAATGTAATCTGAGTATTTCTGACATTTTCGAGTGATCATATTTTCTTTTACTCAAAACGGCCGGTAGAGAAGGGCTCATTTTAAACATGAACGTGATCTGGAGTTAGATCAGACGTGTCAACATTAAAGAGTTTGACATACGCACATGCCATGGGCATCCAGGATGTTAACATCAACTCTACCCAACGTGGGGTTCGAACTCACAACCATCCGAATATCAGGTACAGGCACTGACCACTACACTACGGCAGTCACACATAATGGACCTGTCATTTAAAAAAAAAAGGAAATAAAAAAGAAAAAGTTTCATGTAATGTACTTGACGCCTTCTTTCAAAATGATATAGCGCCCCCCTTTGGCCAATTGGGGTAAGATTGGTTTCAGTGATATTTGGACTAACCCTCTATAGTAGTTCATCATGAAATTTTACTTTGCATGTATGTTTTAGAGGCAGAAGAATAATTTGCATAAGACTTGCAATGTTGATTGAATTATTAAAAAAGCATGTTTCAATTTAAAAAAAAAAAAAACGATCTGACAGATCTTTAGATATTGGTCCAAAGTTCATGTAAAAAAAGTTCCGTACACGTGACGCGAAAGTTCCGGAATAAAAGCGGGTTTAAGTGTTTTACAAACTGCTCAAAATGTCGGAAAATCTAAGGGCGGAGCTTACTTAACAAAGACACAGATGTCTTCCGCTTGAGTCAAGGCACGCGTGTAAGCAAGTTGCATGTCTTCAAACGAAACGAGGCATGACTTATGCCCCTTCAAAGTTTGAGTTTTCAAACGCTTCGTATAGCGCCCCCCTTTGGCCAATTGGAGTAAGATTGCTTTCAGTGATATTTGGACTAACCCTCTACATATTTGCCAAATGCCATGAACGTGTCACTTTGCATGTATGATTTAGAGGCAGAAGAATAATTTGCATGAAACTGCATTATACAGTGAATTATTAAAAAATAATGTTTCGCTTTAAAGAAAATCCGGCCGCTGTGCGATGACCGTGTTGGTCCAAAGTTCATGTAAAAAAAGTTTTGCGCACGTTACGCGAAAATCCCAGGAGGAGATAGATTTTGACTGTTTTTCATATAATTCAAAATTGTGGGAGAGGTAAAGGTCAGAGGTCAAAAGTCAGAGCGTAAAAGTTGTTCGGCATGAGGAGACGCATAAGTGTATACAGGTTTCATTGCTGTACCTGAAACAGGGCATGAGCTACACCAGTTCAAAGTTTGCACTTTCGAAGGCTTCCTACAGCGCCACCCTTTGGCCGATTGTTGCGAGCTTCGCGTTTTAGCCGTTTGGCATAGTCCTCTGCCATACTGCCGAGTTTCGTAAAAAGCGACTGCACGGTCTAGCCGCTAGAGAAAAAGTGGCGGAAGAATAATAATGACCAAGTCCAATATCAATGAGTGGCCATTTGCCACTTCGTGGCCTTGGCCACTAATTAAAAATAATCGAACATGACGTCACTCTCATTCTCAACACAATGATAAGCGTGTGTATCGGGTGCTTAAAGACAGAATTCATTGGGATTTTTGATTATTTGGGGACTAGATCTAACGTTGGGGAGGGATGTGCTAAATAATAATAAGATTTTAGCACATATTCTCAGTAATAGTCTAGTAGCCAGAAAGTGAACCCGGACATTTTGAGTACCCTAAAGTTTTATGTTAGAAATGTTGAGTATGGGTCCCCAGCAGTTAAAAACTGCCGGATGCTCACTTGCATATGTTGGGCAATTTTCATAATTAGCATAATTAGATTAAATTAGCATAATCACCTATAATAATGGAAAATATGTCAAAAACTGATTGGCCGATTTGAACAATATTGGAGTGGTTTTGGGGGTTATTGAGGATGCTGAATCCATTTCTGACATTTTCTAATTTCAAAATGGCCGTTTTAAACCGGAAATGGCCATATACCAACTTAAATTGGGATGATTTTGATACTTTTTTGTTGATTTTCCAAATGATGAAGTGACTATTTTTGATAGGCTATTGTGGCAGTCATTGTTCTAATAATTTGGGTGGATTGTCTATATTTTGCTTTTGAAATGCAGATAATCTATAAGCATATAAATAACCACATTTATAATTTAATTCATAATCAAAATCAACAAAAAAGTATCAAAATCATCCCAATTTAAGTTGGTATATGGCCATTTCGGGTTTAAAACGGTCGTTTTGAATTTAGAAAATGTCAGAAATGGATTCAGCATCCTCAATAACCCCCAAAACCACTCCAATATTGTTCAAATCGTCCAATCAGTTTTTGACATATTTTCCATTATTATAGGTGATTATGCTAATTTAATCTAACTAGAAGCTGGGCCGCCCTTCGGGCGGCCCAGCGTCTAGTCGGCGACCTGGCCAACTCGGAACAATGTAAATAGGGAATGAATGCCCCGCCCTTTAATGCAAACCCCATTATACCTGTTTTCATAGGACCCGTTTTGACCATCTGTCTGCCTGTGTCCATTTATGCCCATATATGGAGATATCTGTATCTGTCTGTCTGTCTGTCGGTGTCCATTTTATGTCCATATATGGAGATCACTGCAGTTATAGTTCTGGGTCCATTTTATGCCCATATATGGAGATATCTGTCTATCTGCGTCCATTTTATGCCCATATATGGAGTATCTGTCTGTGCCTCCAACTGTGTTGCAGACACAGTGCCGGTTCCCCCTTTAATGCAAACCTCATTATACCTGTGGTCATAGGACCCGTTTTGAACATCTGTTTGCCTGTGTCCATTTATGCCCATATATGGAGATATCTGTATCTGTCTGTCTGCGTCCATTTTATGCCCATATATGGAGATCTTTGACCATCTGTTTGCCTCTGTCCATTTATGTCCATATATGGAGATATCTGTATCTGTCTGTCTGCAATCCATTTTATGCCCATATATGGGGGCATTCATTTTATGCCCATATATCATATGCCCATATATGGAGATCTCTGTATGAGTCAGCCCTTGTGCCGATACATCCATTTATGCCCATATATCTGTGTAGCCCATATGGAGATCTGCCCATATGCCCATATATGGAGATACATAACCATGGCATTTTGTGTTGACTCATGTTGTGTACGCGATGTCAGAGCCTTTTATGAAATGATGTCACAATGAGTCAGCGCTTGCGCCGATTTCCTCCGGAACAGCCTGATGTCAACAATCAACAATCAGCTCCGCATAAGGAGATTCCGAACGTTTTGCGCCGTTTCGGAAAAAACGCGCGTCGGGTCGGGTCGAGGCCGGGCACTGCACTCCGCGCCGCGGCGGAGAACGTGCGTGCCGAATCTGAAGCCGCTGGGACGAACGGTTCTCGAGATAGGCGGATTACATACACGCAGACAGACAGACAGACAGACAGACACGCAGAGACTTCTCGCATTTATAGATAGATTATGCTAATTATGAAAATTGCCCAACATATGCAAGTTAGCATCCGGCAGTTTCTAACTGCTGGGGACCCATACTCAACATTTCTAACATAAAACTTTAGGGTACTCAAAATGTCCGGGTTCACAATGGGGCTCTATGGGCTGGCTACTGGACTATAAGCTGCTTTAGTTTCAATAATTGATGGATTTTTTTTTCTTCTTTTTTTTCAAAGATTTAAAAAAAAAAAAATCTGAATGTTCCAGTACAAGCTCGCTGTGAGAGCACTGACCTATACAGGATCTGTGCAATGGAATCACACAATCACATCCATATTGTGACGACCTTGCAAAAGACCTGGCTATAACTTGCTCCTCCAAGGGAGCTAGCTTTCTTAGCATGGCCTGTTGCCTGCCTGGTCTACCGAGTTGGGGGCCGGAGTTCGACTCCCGCTCGGTTCGCGTAACATGTTTGACTTCCTAAAACGCGAAAAACCGGCGGTAACTTGCTCCGCTAAGTGAGTTAGCTCTCTTAGTGTTTGATTGATTGAAGTATTTATTTGATGTTTGTAGTTTCATGACAGTAAAGTTCACTTTTACAAGGTCAACTAAAAGGAAACTCGGGTAAGCCAAGGCTTGTTTCCATTGAGATCCTTCTCTTTATCTCATATAACATTGAATGACAGACAGATAGAACACAGTACTATGCAGTAGATATCAGAAAAAAACAGTTAATAACAGTAAACAAAAAAAATAAAAAATAAAAAGGTATTACATAGAATAGTCAGGGAGAGGATAAGGTTAGGCGAGGTTTATTGTTACCAGTTTCGAGTGGCAGCCGCCTGTCAGTGTTTTTTCGGAGCGCTTTTAAAGGGATCCCTGGCTAATACGACAAATATGCCTTAACACATTATAATTGTCCTCTATAACAACAATGTAAAATTAAAAACACCTTAATTATTTTATTTCTTCTAGAAATAGCTAATCTTTCACTCAGTAGGGGAAATGCCTGTCGCAAGTTGATGATGTCATAAATGTAATGTGTGATCTATCCCTATGGAATTCACCGAATGCATGTGCAAATCAAAACAAAAGTAATACTTCTTATGGTTAATATGAGCATCAAATCAATATTTCAAATGTGATTGTGTTTTGTTTTTTTGCACATGCATGCCATACAAATTAATGACACATGACCATGCCATGCTGCCTTGCCTGCCTGGTCTGCCGAGTCGGGGGCTGGGGTTTGACTAGTCTGGGATCACTTCACTTTTTGGGTTTGTAACCGGTCTGGAGCGGAAACCACAAAACGTCATGTTGTAGTACTCAAGGACTACAATTTGGCCGGAACTATCCACCGGAAAAAGTTTTAACCCAAAATAATTCCCCTGCGCTCAAGGACATACTTTTATGGCCTACTTAATAAACTCCTCGATATGGAGTAGTTTTGCTTTTGAAAAATTAGTTTGGTATATGCATGTTTTAGTCCAACTTTTAGCGACCGGCAAAACCACACTAGGCTACTCGAGCATTTTAATAGGGATTGGGGAAACAAACGGTGGGAACCAAATCAAAGCGACGCCGCTTCTTCTAGTGGTTTCCGCGCTTTAGGCGGAAACCAAACGGTCTGTTGTGAACGAACACCAGGCTCTCTCCCGGGAGAAATCCTGGTAGGCGAGGTTAGGGTTTGACTGCTGCTCGGTTCACGTAACTAAGTGCTGATACCGAATTGGCGCGAAAGACCGGCGGTAACTTGCTCCGCTAAGGGAGCTAGCTCTCTTCATATCTTTTGATTGATCGAAGTATTTATTAGAAGTTTGCGTAGGGAAAGGTACAGTTTCATGACAGTACAGTTCACTGGTACAAGGCCAATTAAAAGGAAATGCAGGTAAGCCAAGGCTTGTTTCCACTGAGATCCTTCTCTTTAACTCATATAACATTGAATGACAGACAGAACACAGTAGCCTACTATGCTGTAGATATCATCAGAAAAACGGCATGGAATTCAAGTATGGCATTTGCATTTCTTTCACCATAGTAAAAACTGTTGGGGTCCTTTTTAAAAACTCCTATAACGACATGATAGACAAATAACATTCCATACTGTAAGTGTCACAGCTTGCTTAGATTTATATCTATTTATATTTACATTGTTTATAGCCTAGGCCTATATCAAATTTATCTTTTAAGCAAAAAAAAAAAAAAATCGAAGGTGGACACTCTGTGGTTAAATCATTAAATTACAATTATCTTCCCCCTCCCAGGAATCGAACCACTCCAACCATTTACACTTGGCAAGAAGACAATACCATTGTGTAACAGCATTACCACTACACTATCATGCCTCTACCAGTTAAGGTAGGAATGTCAAATTAGAAACGGACACATCTGAAAAAGTCACACACAAAAAAACTGTGATGATTAGACTTAAAGACAGAATTCATTTAGGAGTTTTGATTATTTGGGGACTTTTTTTTTCTTCTTTTTTTTTCAAAGATTAAAAAAAGCTCGCTGTGAGAGCACTGACCTATACAGGATCTGTGCAATGGAATCACACAATCACATCCATATTGTGACGACCTTGCAAAAGACCTGGCTATAACTTGCTCCTCCAAGGGAGCTAGCTTTCTTAGCATGGCCTGTTGCCTGCCTGGTCTACCGAGTTGGGGGCCGGAGTTCGACTCCCGCTCGGTTCGCGTAACATGTTTGACCAACTAAAACGCGAAAGACCGGTGGTAACTTGCTCCGCTAAGTGAGCTAGCTCTCTTAGTGTTTGATTGATTGAAGTATTTATTTGATGTTTGTAGTTTCATGACAGTAAAGTTCACTTTTACAAGGTCAACTAAAAGGAAACTCGGGTAAGCCAAGGCTTGTTTCCATTGAGATCCTTCTCTTTATCTCATATAACATTGAATGACAGACAGATAGAACACAGTACTATGCAGTAGATATCAGAAAAAACAGTTAATAACAGTAAACAAAAAAAAAATATGAAAAATAAAAAGGTATTTGGGTCAGTGACGTGACGCCCCAAAAAATGTGTTTTTAAAAAAACTTTAAATTGCAGGCATAAAAGTTTTTTACTTTTGTTCTACTCACTCTCAACCTTATGGAAATACATTTTGTTTTTAGATATTTTATTGGAATCAGACTTTATTCAGCAGTTTGTTGTACTTGTGCCTAAAATCGTCATATGGTGTGACATGAAAATAATTGTTCATAAAATGAAAATGGAGTACATCTTTCTTAAGTTACTCACTTTATCAAAGTCCTTTATCATAACTAACCAGTGATCCACTATAGTTTTTTGAAAATTAATTATATCTGTATATTTTTTTCATAATCGACACTCTGTGTGAGGCCCATGTTCATGATCTTACAACATATTTTAAATGTATTCTGTCAAAACTTTCTCTAAAATTACACAAATATTTGTGACTCTTCCTGATAATATTCTCTATGTAATCCATAAACATTTTTTTGGTTTAATCATTAATAAAGGTATGATTTTTCACTATTTGGAATGTCACACCAAATGATTTAGTGTCACACCGTATGATCATATCTTCATGTGTCAAAGCAAACTGTGTTTTAACCTACCTATTAGTGAGTACTGAACTTTACTGATTGATTAAACAATTACCCAGGATAACATGGCCTTAATATTTCTGAACAGGATATTATTGTAGGGCTTTAACATGGGATAAGAAAGAATTGTAGTAGTAGATGGATGATGAGGATGTGCACAGGAATGCTACGCACACCTAAGTCTTCTGCCGGCCCACGGCAGAAGGATCCTAAAGAGACAATAAGGCGCATAGCCACACTTGGAGCCAAGGCAACATTTTATTAACACCAATTAGTGGAAACAGAACTCAGCATTCAGGTAAATTGCTTTTTTCCGAAGTCTCCTGAACTTGAACACAGCATTTTGTGTTGAACAAATGTAATTAGGAATCATGACATTACACCACATCTCCACTAGCTAAAGAGTGCTGGGTTGCGCAACTCCGAAAATAGCTGATCTACAAGCTCTCGCAGCACAACGTGTTGAGAGCTTGTAGATCAGCTATTTTCGCTAGTTTTGTCTCGGGTCCTACCTTAACACTGTCCACTGTCCAGTCCAGTGAGTGAAAGTACAAAAGTATTAGATCAGATTAGATTATACATTTAGACTGTATTGTACAACAGCCAGTCGTATTTGGTGAGGGTAGCAAACCGGCTGCCTTGTTGCGGTTCTGCTATGCCACAGACAACCTCCTGCTCTTCGTAGAAAATGCAGTCTCGCCCCTTTGGCTCCTCTCTCCTTGCTGGGTCATTGTTTAGTTTCTCCCTGTACTTTCTCGTTCTCTCAGCACTTGTCATTTTCCAGCTGACAAAAGAAAATGGAATGTATAGTTTAAGACAAAGAGAAAATATTGTTTAGATTGAAACAATATGTTAAGGTTTCTGTGAAGGGGTTTCTGCTCTGTCTGATGAATTTGAAGTATCACTGAATGAAGCTAAATTACATTTTATGTAAAAATGTTTAAAACAAATGTTTAAATGTACAAAAGAAACATGGAACTTTGTTATTTATTGTTATATCTGTAGTTAAATACAGTATAAATCATATGGTGTGACAATCAAGTCATATGGCGTGACAAGCAGACATGTCACACCATTATGATTAAGTGTCACACCATATTACGTTTTCTGCATTTAGGTTTACCTTGAGGCTACTATGTACACATTAGCATGCTAACAGCATGCTAGCTATAACAAAGCAACCTAGATCTACATGGAAATATGACCAAAACTTCAAATAACTTAAGCTTTTTTTAATGAAAAGGTGTCACACCAACAGACATCCAAAGTGGTGAGTTTGTCAAAGTTTCAACAAGATGGCATTTCATGAAAATGTTAAAATCATAACTCACCTCAGACACCTGTCTTGCAGTTGTGCTGGGAGTGCTGAATAGCCTTACAGAAGAAGGACCTCTCTAGCCAATAGGTGTCCAAATAATTGCCTGTTTAATTTGTCCAAACTAGTGTCACACCAAATGATTTTGGTTTGGGGGACAAAATGTTTTTGATCAGAAATGACTGAAAACATTATGCTTTGACTTTGAAAAGATATAGGCTCACAAATAGACATTTTCTTTAGCCTAAATTCATTTTCAAATGATTTTTAGCAATTATTTTTCTTAGTTTTATTCAAGTTCCCACTTTGAGAAACAAGGTCAGGACAGTCACACCATATGAGTTTTGCCATGTTTGGTTGAAAATTCTGAAGAAATGAGGAATGAAATGTTTTAATCTTGAGTAAGTTCACATAAAGCTTAATGTCCTGCACAATATTCAGAAGGTTTTTGACAAATATATTTTTTATTTATACATGTTTGACACCGAGGACAGCGAAAACGTTACGTCACGTCACCCACCCATTTACATAGAATAGTCAGGGAGAGGATAAGGTTAGGCGAGGTTTATTGTTACCAGTTTCGAGTGGCAGCCGCCTGTCAGTGTTTTTTCGGAGCGCTTTTAAAGGGATCCCTGGCTAATACGACAAATATGCCTTAATACATTATAATTGTGCTCTATAACAACAATGTAAAATTAAAAACACCTTAATTATTTTATTTCTTCTAGAAATAGCTAATCTTTCACTCAGTAGGGGAAATGCCTGTCGCAAGTTGATGATGTCATAAATGTAATGTGTGATCTATCCCTATGGAATTCACCTGCAAATAAAAACAAAAGTAATACTTCTTATGGTTAATATGAGCATCAAATCAATATTTCAAATGTGATTGTGTTTTGTTTTTTTGCACATGCATGCCATACAAATTAATGACACATGACCATGCCATGCTGCCTTGCCTGCCTGGTCTGCCGAGTCGGGGGCTGGGGTTTGACTAGTCTGGGATCACTTCACTTTTCGGGTTTGTAACCGGTCTGGAGCGGAAACCACAAAACGTCATGTTGTAGTACTCAAGGACTACAATTTGGCCGGAACTATCCACCGGAAACAGTTTTAACCCAAAATAATTCCCCTGCGCTCAAGGACATACTTTTATGGCCTACCTAATAAACTCCTCGATGCGGAGTAGTTTTGCTTTTGAAAAATTAGTTTGGTATATGCATGTTTTAGTCCAACTTTTAGCGACCGGCAAAACCACACTAGGCTACTCGAGCATTTTAATAGGGATTGGGGAAACAAACGGTGGGAACCAAATCAAAGCAACGCCGCTTCTTCTAGTGGTTTCCGCGCTTTAGGCGGAAACCAAACGGTCTGTTGTGAACGAACACCAGGCTCTCTCCCGGGAGAAAGCCTGGTAGGCGAGGTTAGGGTTTGACTGCTGCCCGATCGGTTCACGTAACTAAGTGCTGATACCGAATTGGCGCGAAAGACCGGCGGTAACTTGCTCCGCTAAGGGAGCTAGCTCTCTTCATATCTTTTGATTGATCGAAGTATTTATTAGAAGTTTGCGTAGGGAAAGGTACAGTTTCATGACAGTACAGTTCACTGGTACAAGGCCAATTAAAAGGAAATGCAGGTAAGCCAAGGCTTGTTTCCACTGAGATCCTTCTCTTTAACTCATATAACATTGAATGACAGACAGAACACAGTAGCCTACTATGCTGTAGATATCATCAGAAAAACGGCATGGAATTCAAGTATGACATGAAAAGGGGGCATTTGCATTTCTTTCACCATAGTAAAAATGGTTGGGGTCCTTTTTAAAAACTCATATAACGACATGATAACATTCCATACTGTAAGTGTCACAGCTTGCTTAGATTTATATCTATGTATATTTACATTGTTTATAGCCTAGGCCTATATCAAATTTATCTTTTAAGCAAAAAAAAAAAAAAAATCGAAGGTGGACACTCTGTGGTTAAATCATTAAATTACAATTATCTTCCCCCTCCCAGGAATCGAACCACTCCAACCATTTACACTTGGCAAGAAGACAATCCCATTGTGTAACAGCATTACCACTACGCTATCATGCCTCTACCAGATAAGGTAGGAATGTCAAAGTAGAAACGGACACATCTGAAAAAGTCACACACAAAAAAACTGTGATGATTAGACTTAAAGACAGAATTCATTTAGGAGTTTTGATTATTTGGGGACTTCTTTTTTCTTCTTTTTTTTTCAAAGATTTAAAAAAAAAAAAATCTGAATGTTCCAGTACAAGCTCGCTGTGAGAGCACTGACCTATACAGGATCTGTGCAATGGAATCACACAATCACATCCATATTGTGACGACCTTGCAAAAGACCTGGCTATAACTTGCTCCTCCAAGGGAGCTAGCTTTCTTAGCATGGCCTGTTGCCTGCCTGGTCTACCGAGTTGGGGGCCGGAGTTCGACTCCCGCTCGGTTCGCGTAACATGTTTGACCAACTAAAACGCAAAAGACCGGTGGTAACTTGCTCCGCTAAGTGAGCTAGCTCTCTTAGTGTTTGATTGATTGAAGTATTTATTTGATGTTTGTAGTTTCATGACAGTAAAGTTCACTTTTACAAGGTCAACTAAAAGGAAACTCGGGTAAGCCAAGGCTTGTTTCCATTGAGATCCTTCTCTTTATCTCATATAACATTGAATGACAGACAGATAGAATACAGTACTATGCAGTAGATATCAGAAAAATCGAACCTCTGTTCGAAGTGGAGCTGTGTGTGTGTGTGTGTGTGTGTGTGTGTGTGTGTGTGTGTGTGTGTGTGTGTGTGTGTATATATTGCAGTTGATGCTCAGGGCAGGCTAGACTCAACAGCACCTCTCTGGTCACCCAGGGTTACTACATACAGGCTACATACAGACCCACAGACCCACCTACCCACATACCCACCCACATACCTACACACATGGCCACGTATAGGGAGCTTGTGTTCCACACAGCTCCAAAAAACAGTTAATAACAGTAAACAAAAAAAAAATATGAAAAATAAAAAGGTATTTACATAGAATAGTCAGGGAGAGGATAAGGTTAGGCGAGGTTTATTGTTACCAGTTTCGAGTGGCAGCCGCCTGTCAGTGTTTTTTCGGAGCGCTTTTAAAGGGATCCCTGGCTAATACGACAAATATGCCTTAATACATTATAATTGTCCTCTATAACAACAATGTAAAATTAAAAACACCTTAATTATTTTATTTCTTCTAGAAATAGCTAATCTTTCACTCAGTAGGGGAAATGCCTGTCGCAAGTTGATGATGTCATAAATGTAATGTGTGATCTATCCCTATGGAATTCACCGAATGCATGTGCAAATCAAAACAAAAGTAATACTTCTTATGGTTAATATGAGCATCAAATCAATATTTCAAATGTGATTGTGTTTTGTTTTTTTGCACATGCATGCCATACAAATTAATGACACATGACCATGCCATGCTGCCTTGCCTGCCTGGTCTGCCGAGTCGGGGGCTGGGGTTTGACTAGTCTGGGATCACTTCACTTTTCGGGTTTGTAACCGGTCTGGAGCGGAAACCACAAAACGTCATGTTGTAGTACTCAAGGACTACAATTTGGCCGGAACTATCCACCGGAAACAGTTTTAACCCAAAATAATTCCCCTGCGCTCAAGGACATACTTTTATGGCCTACCTAATAAACTCCTCGATGCGGAGTAGTTTTGCTTTTGAAAAATTAGTTTGGTATATGCATGTTTTAGTCCAACTTTTAGCGACCGGCAAAACCACACTAGGCTACTCGAGCATTTTAATAGGGATTGGGGAAACAAACGGTGGGAACCAAATCAAAGCGACGCCGCTTCTTCTAGTGGTTTCCGCGCTTTAGGCGGAAACCAAACGGTCTGTTGTGAACGAACACCAGGCTCTCTCCCGGGAGAAATCCTGGTAGGCGAGGTTAGGGTTTGACTGCTGCCCGATCGGTTCACGTAACTAAGTGCTGATACCGAATTGGCGCGAAAGACCGGCGGTAACTTGCTCCGCTAAGGGAGCTAGCTCTCTTCATATCTTTTGATTGATCGAAGTATTTATTAGAAGTTTGCGTAGGGAAAGGTACAGTTTCATGACAGTACAGTTCACTGGTACAAGGCCAATTAAAAGGAAATGCAGGTAAGCCAAGGCTTGTTTCCATTGAGATCCTTCTCTTTAACTCATATAACATTGAATGACAGACAGAACACAGTAGCCTACTATGCTGTAGATATCATCAGAAAAACGGCATGGAATTCAAGTATGACATGAAAAGGGGGCATTTGCATTTCTTTCACCATAGTAAAAATGGTTGGGGTCCTTTTTAAAAACTCATATAACGACATGATAACATTCCATACTGTAAGTGTCACAGCTTGCTTAGATTTATATCTATGTATATTTACATTGTTTATAGCCTAGGCCTATATCAAATGTATCTTTTAAGCAAAAAAAAATCGAATGTGGACACTCTGTGGTTAAATCATTAAATTACAATTATCTTCCCCCTCCCAGGAATCGAACCACTCCAACCATTTACACTTGGCAAGAAGAAAATCCCATTGTGCAACAGCATTACCACTACACTATCATGCCTCTACCAGAGAAGGTAGGTGTGTCAAACTAGAAACGGACACATCTGAAAAAGTCACACACAAAAAAACTGTGATGATTAGACTTAAAGACAGAATTCATTAGGAGTTTTGATTATTTGGGGACTAGATCTAACGTTGGGGAGGGAGAGATTTTAGCACATATTCTCAGTAAGCTGCTTTACTTTCAATATTTGATGGATTTTCTTTCTTTCTTTCTTTTTTAAACATCATGTCCAGTACAAGCTCGCTCTGACCTTTACAGGATCTGGGCAA
Source organism: Nannobrachium achirus (assembly GCF_963921795.1). Taxonomy (NCBI): domain Eukaryota; kingdom Metazoa; phylum Chordata; class Actinopteri; order Myctophiformes; family Myctophidae; genus Nannobrachium; species Nannobrachium achirus. Next base: position 7,160,570 of record NC_137830.1, read on the forward strand.
TGGAATCACACAATCACATCCGTATTGTGACGACCTCGCAAAAGAGCTGGCTATAACTTGCACCTCCAAAGGAGCTAGCTCTCTTAGCATGGCCTGTTGCCTGCCTGGTCTGCCGAGTTGGGGGCCGGAGTTCGACTCCCGCTCGGTTCGCGTTAAATTGTCATGCCATGTAGAACGCGAAAGATCGGTGGTAACTTGCTCCGCTAAGGGAGCTAGCTCTCTTAGCGATTGATTTTAAGTATTTATTAGAAGTTTGCATAGGGAAAGTTCTCGTGATACTGCCGGCTCAGAAACTATTATTTTGCTCTTTCGAGACGTCAATTTAATTATATCGTTTGCAAATCAGAAAACAAGGCTTCCGAAAATAACCTGTGATATGCCTTCTTTCATTTGTCTTAATCGGTCACAGTAATTAAAAAAACGATAACTTGAGCAGCTGCTTTCATTGATTCCAGTGTGTTCTGTAAACCTCCGGTTAAGAGATTTGTCACTTTAGAAGCTCCTCCCGAGCCGCCATTGGCCTCACCTCATGAAGTGAACGTAGGTGCCGTAACACTCCATAGGTAGAAGGCTCGCATGATAGCAAAAGGCAACGGCTTTCTCCCTAGTCCCGGAAAAGATGTGCTGTGATTGGCTGGCGTCGCTTTGAATGACAACCGCATGAGGCTCCTCCCCTACACAAGGCTTTTCCTCCCCTACTGATCCAGATCGAACGCCCCTTTCCAGCACCTGCCTTAGTGGCTTAGTGGACTATTTATGGTGCTCCCAATCCATGCATGTGGGGCTCAAATCTAACTTCTGACAATTTTTTTTCGCCATCGAGGACAACTTTTTTTTACTGAAAAAAGTATAATTATTATCCATAACGGAGGCACGCCGTCTCAGGCGACCTTGAGACCCCCGTGAGGCCCCTCCGAGTGTGCCGTTATGGACAGAGTCGTAAATATTCACCAGGGGACTGCTTCTGCGTCCGAATGCTGCATTTCAGCCAATCACACGCTGGCAGCGTGGGGTTTGGGAGAAAGCTGTTGCCTTTCACTATCATGCAGAAGGCTCTGGCCCCACCTAATAATCACCAATGTACCTGATCAGCCTCACCTGCTGCTGCTGCCCAGTAGAGCAGAGCACATTCAGTGCACTTTTTGTTTGTAATCTCAGCTTGCAGTCCGGGCTTGGTGTGCGTGCATCTTAAGTAAGTTGCCTACCAGTACCTCTACAAGCTCGCTGTGAGAGCACTGATCTATACAGGATCTGGGGGATGGAATCTTTATCGGAAATGAATATGCTTTTCCACAGAATCACATATTGTGACGACCACATGAAAGAAACTGATGTAACTTGCTCCTCCAAAGGAGCTAGCTTGCTTAGCATTGCCCGTTGCTTGCCTGGTCTGCTGAGTTGGGGGCCGGGGTTCGACTCCCGCTCAGTTCACGTAATAATGGATGTCACTCATGCCAACGTGAAAGATCGGTGGTAACTTGCTCCGCTAAGGGAGCTAGCTCTCTTAGCATTTGATTTAAGTATTTATTTTTGGTTTGCATAGGGAAAAATACAGTTTCATGACAGTACAGTTCACCGGTACAAGGTCAACTAAAAGGGTCAACACCAGAGTTGGGTGTAACGCGTTACAATGTAACGCGTTACTGTAATAATACTACTTTTTTCGGTAACGAGTAGTGTAACGGTACTACTCCTCCGAAATAGTAATAACACTACAAATACTGCCTGGTCACGTTACTCGCTACTCGCTACTTTCGTGCCTGCAGTTCCTGCCTCTGCCTTCAGCAGGAACCGATTGTAAACATCACCACTTGTCTTTTAGAACATTGGAACTGTCATTTCACTAAAATAACTAACCAGAGAAAAGGTAATCAAACACAAGCGAGTCAGTGCAGCAGCAGGTCACGGTGACTTGCCTGCAATCAACAGTAGCAGGCACCCGACATTTGATAACAGTCACACTTATAGATTAATAAAAAGACTAAATACAACAAAACCCCCAACCAAGGAGATTTATAATATCAAGCAAAGAAATGAATTACTTTTAGGAAGAGAGAGAGAGAGAGAGAAGAGGAAAAAAAAGTCGCACTCTGTGGCAGGCAGCGCATATACGGTGCGCAAACCCGACAGTTGCTTTAACAACCTAGATTAATATCCTACATGTGATACAATAACCCAAAACCCCGAAATAAGCAAGCCAAAGGAATGAATTAGCCTACTAATCCATGTAGGCTGAGAGAGAAAGGGAAAGAGAGAAGCCAACTCTGACAAGTGAACTCACTCTGACATGATGTCCTTATGATGACGGAATAAATATAATCCTTAATCCTTATGCAAAAAACATCTGTGATATCTTGCTGTTTTAAGCATGAAGTTTCAGCAGCTATATAGGCTATACTATAGCTATAGCCTAATCAGTTTGATACTGTTTGAACTATTTGAGCTGTAGCCAGGCCTACACAGTAAATCAATCGCCTCGTTGATCATTCTCCCCAGCTGCTATGCTGTGCTGCGCTCTGTGGGGGGAAAATCTCCACCAGGGTTAGGTTGTCCACCCCTGGCCTGTAAAATCCATAGGAGCCAAATGGAATGAAATCTGCTTAAACTTACTGACAAACGGATACAGAACCATATATAGGCTAATGTCAGGTGGATAAATGAATAAACTCATGAATGTATGGCAGCTGTTTTTTTTGCTGCACAGTGGGAGTCCTAAATTACAACAAGGCACTAGGGGCTCCGAAATAATTACATTATCATTTTTATTTATTGTTTTTATAATAATTATTATTATAATTAAACTCATTCAAATGACCACCAGTGAGCCCTGGGACTCACTTCATTGAACAATATAATGTATTGTATTAGATATTATTATATCTAATAAATATGAATACGTCTAATATATGTTGGCAATGCATCTCAGACTTTTTTTATGGAGTAACGCAAAAGTAGTGTAACGAGTAGTGTAACTAGTTACTTTCTCCAGGGAGTAATGAAGTAGTGTAAGGCACTACTTTTTTCAAAGGTAATATGTAATATGTAGTGCACTACTTTTTTGAGTAACGGATCCCAACTCTGGTCAACACCTAAAAAAAGCTTTGGGCTTTCAATTTTAAAGCTTTTTCAGTTTCATTTGGGGTCATTTTTAAAAACTAATCACGACATGAGACACAAATAACATTCCATACCAGTAAGACTCCCTAATCGGGAGATAAGAGACCGTTGGTCGCTTATCTCCACAAATAGGCCAAAAGTTTGTTTTACCAATTATCAAGACATACGGGCAGTTGACAGTTTGCCATGGTTACTCATTGAAGTTGAATCTCCATATATGGAGATAACCTACGCATCACACTAAGTCTGACCTCACCAGCCCATATTTGGGCATGAGCAACTTATACTCATATGATGACATCACACAGTCCTCAGCCGATGATGTGGCGTGATGTCATACAATACACAAACGAGCCCTACAGTATAAAGGGGCAATTCTTGCCAGGAAAGAAGCATTTCTTCGACTCAGACCTTATCGCCAGGGTTGGCTTATAGCAGCTGTCGGTAGGACCATATATGGATTCTGTTAGTGTGGATCTCCTAACAGGGCATCATCTGGGATACAATCCCTTTTATGCCCATATATGGAGATCCCTAACAGAATCCCTTTCATGCCCATATATGGAGATCCCTAACAGAATCCCTTTTATGCCCATATATGGAGATCCCTAACAGCATCCCTTTTATGCCCATATATGGAGATCACTAACAGCTAACAGAATCCCTTTTATGCCCATATATGGAGATCCCTAACAGAATCCCTTTTATGCCCATATATTGAGATCCCTAACAGAATCCCTTTTATGCCCATATATGGAGATCCCTAACAGAATCCCTTTTATGCCCATATATGGAGATCCCTAACAGAATCCCTTTTATGCCCATATATGGAGATCCCTAACAGAATCCCTTGTATGCCCATATATGGAGATCCCTAACAGAATCCCTTTTATGCCCATATATGGAGATCCCTAACAGAATCCCTTTTATGCCCATATATTATGGAGAAATCCCTGCTCTGAGTATCTGACATCAGTGTGATGTCACCTGTTTATGCCCATATATGAAGATCCCTGCTCTGCGTATCTGGTTGCTATGGTAAACAGTTGGTTGCTAGGGTAAAAAAACATGGTTGCTATGGTAAACAGTTGGTTGCTAGGGTAAACAGTTGGTTGCTAGGGTAAAACCATGGTTGCTAAGGTGGTTGCTAACGTACACTAACAGACCAGCAACAACAGACTGTTGCCACAGCAACGTACACAAAGGTTTGTGTACACATGTGGTGTGATGTCATACTGATGCGGAGATATGAGCAGGGCAAAGGTGTGACGTGTGACGTGTGACCGACGGACGGACGGACGGACGGACGGACGGACGGACGGACGGTGGAGGTTTTCATAGTAAACTGCTCCCTGACGGTCGCAATAAGTGTCAGAGCTTGCTTAGATTTATATCTATTTATATTTTCATTATTTATAGCCTATGTTAAATAAAATGTATCTTTTAAGCCAAAAAATAAATAAAAAAGCCACTGTGGACAAATCATTAAATTACCGTTTCTTTCCCCTCCCGGGAGTCGAACTGCTCCAACAATTTACACATGGCAAGAAGCAAAGCTTGTGGTGGGACAGTTTTACCACTACACTATCATGCCAATAGATAGTACTGTAGGAATATCAACATAGATCCTGTTTGAGAAAAATGAATACAAATAGATTAAAAAGCTGTGTTGTATAGACTTGTTTGTTTGATTGATTGATAGATAGATAGTTTCCTTTATTGATCCCGTGGGGGAATTACAGTCACCCAGAGGCCGCATTTTAATGATTGGATCTTAGAACCCAATGTCAGATTTGGGGTTATAAACCATTTTTGTTAGATCTTTATTGACTCTAATAAAGACGACAGCACAAAAATGTGGAAATAGTCGGACATGACGTCACAGGGTTGGAAAGCTCTCATGTATCGGGTGTTTAAAGACAGCATTCATTAGGATTTTTGATTATTTGGGGGACTAGATCTAACGTTGGGGAGGGATGTGCTAAATAATGCACGTTTTAAGATTTTAGCACATATTCTCAGTAAGCTGCTTTGGTTTCAATATTTGATGGATTTTTTATTTTTATTTCAAAGATTTTCAAAAATATCAGAATGTACCAGTACAAGCTCGCTGTGAGAGCACTGACCTACAGGATCTGGGCAATGGAATAACAGAATCACATCCATATTGATTCATATATATCATTAAATTACCATTTACTTTCCCCTCCTGGGAATCGAACCGCTCCAACCATTTACACTTGGCAAGAAGCAAAATATATTGTGCAAAAGCTTTACCACTACACTACTATGTCACTAGAAAAAATTGTAGAAATGTAAATCTAAAACCTGAGACATCCAAAAAAAGATATATATATAAAATAACTGTGTTGTTTAGACTTTTTTCCCCGATTGATAGTTATTGTTGATCCCGTGGGGGAATTACAGTCACCCAGAGGCCGCATTGTAATGCTTGGATCGTAGAACCCAACGTCAAATTTGTGGTTATAATTTCTTTTGTTTGATCTTTATTTTATTTTTATTTTCAGATTTTCAAAAACATCAGAATGTACCAGTACAAGCTCGCTGCGAGAGCACTGACCTATACAGTATCTGGGCAATGGAATCACAGAATCACATCCATATTGTGACGACCTCGCAAAAGATGTGGCTATAACTTGCTCCTCCAAGGGAGCTAGCTCTCTTAGCGTGGCCTGTTGCCTGCCTGGTCTGCCGAGTTGGGGGCCGGAGTTCGGCTCCCGCTCGCTTCGCGTAATGTGTTTGACTTGCTTAAATGCGAAAGACCGGTGGTAACTTGCTCCGCTAAGGGAGCTAGCTCTCTTAGCATTTGATTGATTGAAGTATTTATTAGAGGTGTGTAGTTTCATGACAGTACAGTTCACTTTTACAAGGTCAACTAAAAGGAAACTCAGGTAGGCCAAGGCTTGTTTCCATTGAGATCCTTCTCTTTAACTCATATAACATTGAATGACAGACAGATAGAACACAGTACTATGCAGTAGATATCAGAACAACAGTTAATAACAGAAACAAAAACAATGAAAAATAAAAGGTATTTACAATAGAAGAGTCAGGGAGAGGATAAGGTTAGGCGAGGTTTATTGTTACCAGTTTCGAGTGGCAGCCGCCTGTCAGTGTTTTTTCAGTTTCATTTGGGGTCCTTTTTTAAAAACTCATAACGACATGACAGACAAATAACATTCCATATAAGTGTCACAGCTTGCTTAGATTCATATCTATTTATATTTAAATTATTCATAGCCTTTATCAAATGTATCTTTTAAGCAAAAAAAGCCAAGGTGGACACTCTGTCAAATCATTAAATTACGGATCTCTTTCCACTCCCGGGAATCGAACCTCTCCACCCATTTTCACTTGGTAAGAAGCAAAGCTTAATGTTAATTAGCCTTACCTCTACACTGTAATGCCATAGAGCATCACAGCGGAAGTGGATTCCTGGGGTCACTTAATATTCCCCATTCATTTTCGCCATAGACTTTTACAAAAATATTTATAACAATTATGTTAAGCCTCGAACCAAGCCATCCAGGATGGAGGTGAATCATGATCATATAACCTTTTTTTCTATGAAAAGAACATTTTGAAAATCGCTAAACAAAGGGTAATTATTAAACGTAGTATATCAAATAATGTAATATTAAAATATGTTTTCACATAGGATCAAAGGTTATATGATCATGATTCACCTCCATCCTGGATGGCTTGGTTCGAGGCTTAACATAATTGTTATAAATATTTTTGTATGGCGAAAATGAATGGGGAATATTAAGTGACCCCAGGAATCCACTTCCGCTGCGATGCTCCATTGACTGGAATAGTAGGAATGGCCAAATAGACGCTGACATGCTGTGTTGTATAGACTCTCTCATTCTCAACACAATGATCAGCGTGTGTATCGGGTGCTTAATAAAGACAGAATTCATTCGAATTTTTTAGCTGATCTGGATCTGGGCAATGGAATCACAGAATCACATCAATATTGTGACGACCCCGCAAAAGACCTGGCTATAACTTGCTCATCTAAGGGAGCTAGCTCTCTTAGCATGGCCTGTTGCTTGCCTGGTCTGCTGAGTTGGGGGGCCAGGTTTCGACTCCTGCTCGGTTCGCATAATGATGGGTCAGTGTTGGATCTAACGCGAAAGACTTGTGGTAACTTTCTCCGCTAAGGGAGCTAGCTCTCTTAGCGTTTGATTGAAGTTACAGTTTCATGACAGTAAGGTTCACTGGTACAAGGTCAACTAAAAGGGAACTCAGGTAAGCCAAGGCTTGTTTCCATTGAGATCCTTCTCTTTAACTCATTTAACATTGAATGACAGACAGATAGAACACAGTACTATGCAGTAGATATCACCAGTAAGACTCCCTAATCGGGAGATAAGCGACCGTTGGTCGCTTATCTCCACAAATATCACAACCTCCACCTCTCACGTCATACGGGTAGCCATAGTTACACCTGGAATGTTGAATCTCCATATATGGAGATAACCTACAACAGTTAATAACAGTAAACAAAAACAATGAAAAATAAAAGGTATACCAGTAAGACTCCCTAATCGGGAGATAAGCGACCGTTGGTCGCTTATCTCCACAAATATCACAGCCTCCACCTCTCACGTCATACGGGCAGCCATAGTTACACCTGGAATGTTGAATCTCCATATATGGAGATAACCTACCCATCACACAAAGTCTGACCTCACCAGCCCATACCTGGGCATGGACGACTTATATCTCCATATACGGAGATGGCCATATATGGAGATACGATGACATCACAGAGTCCACAGCTGATGATGTGGCGTGATGTCATACAATACACAAACAAGCCCTATATAAAGGGGCAATTCTCACCAGGGAAGAGAGCATTCCCCACTAGCTGAGTATCTTAAGATGGTTGGATGTGATGATAAGCCACAAATAGGCCAAAAGTTTGTTTTACCAATTATCAAGACATACGGGCAGTTGACAGTTTGCCATTGTTACTCATTGAAGTTGAATCTCCATCTGAATCCCTTTTATGCCCATATATGGAGATCCCTGCTCTGAGTATCTGACATCACTAATCCCTTTTATGCCCATATATGGAGATCCCTGCTCTGAGTATCTGACATCACTAATCCCTTTTATGCCCATATACAGTATGGAGATCCCTAACAGAATCCATTTTATGCCCATATATGGAGATACCTGCTCTGAGTATCTGACATCACTGTGATGTCACCTGTTTATGCCTAAATATGGAGATCCCTGCTCTGAGTATCTGACATCACTGCGATCTCACCTGTGATGTCACAGTGACACATCACCTCAGTATCTGTGATGTCACAGTGACACATCACCTCAGTATCAGGCGTTACACGTATACATTGAGCAGGGCAAAGGTGTGACGTGTGTGACGGACGGACGGACGGCCGGTGGAGGTTTTCATACTAAACTGCGACCTTACGGTCGCAACAATAGAAGTGTCAGGGAGAGAATAAGGTTAGGCAAGGTTTATTGTTACTAGTTTTGAGTGGCAGCCGCCTGTCAGTGTTTTTTCAGAGCATTTTTAAAGGAATTTAGGGCTTTCAATTTCACAGCTTTTTCATTTGGGGTCCTTTTTATAAAACTCATAACGACATGACAGACAAACTAGAAAATATTGTTCCTTCGAAACAATTGTGGGCTCGCTTCAAGCCAGAAAACAATGGCTATAAAAGTACAAAATGTCAAGATCACAGGCAGTGCTCTCTTTGACGTTACTGACGTCAAAGATTGGTCCATTTTGTTCCAAAAATGTGTTGCGCAAAAGTCGACCCGCTGGTGGCGCTATAACAGGCCAATGTAAGAAGGGTGGTATCTGTTCCTTGACCTATTGGGGATGTGCTTGCAAGATTTCACACACATCGCTGCTTGCAGCTATATTCATTATTATTATTTTTTTGTGTGTGTGTGCACTTCATAGGCATATTAGATAAAGGTCCTTAGATTGTGTGTAGAATGTTTCATGCAAATTGCTAAAAAAATCCTAACGGGTTTAAGCGTTTCACAAACTGCTCAAAATGATATAGCGCCCCCCTTTGGCCAATTGGGGTAAGATTGGTTTTAGTGATATTTGGACTAACACTCTACACATCTTTGCCAAATGCCATGAACATGTTACTTTGCATGTATGATTTAGAGGCAGAAGAATAATTTGCATAAAACTGCAATATTCATTGAATTTATTTTAAAAAGCATGTTTCAATTTTAAAGAAATCCGATCTGACAGATCTTTAGATATCGGTCCAAAGTTCACGTAAAAAAAGTTTTGTGCACGTGGAGCGAAAATTCCAGAATATAAGCGGGTTTACGCGTTTTACAAACTGCTCAAAATGGCGGAAAATCTTACTTAACAACTTACTTAACAACGACATAGATGTATTCCGCTCGAGTCAAAGCACGCGTGTAACAAGTTGCATGTCTTCAAACGAAACGAGTCATGACTTATGCCCGTTTGAAGTTTGAATTTTCAAACGCTTCGTATAGCGCCCCCCTTTGGCCGATTGGAATAAAATTGGTTTCAGTGATACTTTGACTAACCCTCTAGATCTTTGCCAAATGCCATGAACGTGTAACTTTGCATGTATGATTTAGAGGCCGAAGAATAATTTGCATAAAACTGCAATATATATTGAATTATTAAAAAATCATTATTTAACGTACAAACTTCTCACCACATAGCCTGTGTAGATATAGGTTCAAAGTTCATGTGAAAAAAGTTTCGTGCGCGTATCGAAAAAAACCCAGGAGGAGATAGATTTTTACTGTTTTTCATATAATTCCTAATTGTGGGAGACCTAAAGGTCAAAGGTCAAAAGTCAGAGCGTAAAAGTTGTTCGGCATGAGGAGACGCATACGTGTATACAGGTTTCATGGCTTTACCTCAAACACAGCATGAGCTATACCTGTTCAAAGTTCGCACTTTCGAAGGCTTCCTACAGCGCCACCATTTGGCCGATTGCTGTATAAAATAATAGCACACGTCGCCACTGTAGGCTGAACACATTGATGTTTTTATTTTCATTTTCTCAATAAGTATGTAGGAGTAGAAAGGAACCAAAGTTTTTTGATACTTGCACTGACTGCCTGCCTAGTATAGAAATAATGACAATATCTAAAGTAACATTCCATACACTGTAAGTGTCACAGCTTGCTTAGATGTATATCTATTTATATTTACATTATTTATAGCCTTTATCAAATGTATCTTTTAAGCAAAAAAAGCCAATGTGGACACTGTCTAATCATTAATTTACAGATCACTTTCCATTCCTGGGACTCGAAACCTCTCCAGCCATTATCACTTGGTAAGAAGCAAAGCTTAGTGTGCAATAGTTTTACCTCTACACTGTAATGCCGTTGACTAGAAAAGTAGGAATGGCCAAATAGACGCTGACATGCTGTGTTCTATAGACTCTCTCATTCTCAACACAATGATCAGCGTGTGTATCGGGTGCTTAATAAAGACAGAATTCATTAGGATTTTTTATCTGATCTGGATCTGGGAATCACATCAATATTGTGACGACCCCGCAAAAGAGCTGGCTATAACTTGCTCATCTAAGGGAGCTAGCTCTCTTAGCGTGGCCTGTTGCTTGCCTGGTCTGCCGAGTTGGGGGCCGGAGTTCGACTCCCACTCGGTTCGCGTAACGTGGGGGGAATTGTATTGTACGCGAAAGACCGGCGGTAACTTGCTCCGCTAAGGGAGCTAGCTCTCTTAGCGTTTGATTGTATTGTAAGTATTTATCAGAAGTTTGCATAGGAAAGGTACAGTTTCATGACAGTACAGTTCACTGGTACAAGGTCAACTAAAAGGATCAACACCTCAAAAAATCTTTGGGCTTTCAATTTCAAAGCTTTTTCATTTTCATCTGGGGTCCTTTTTTTAAAACTCATAACGACATGACATGACAAATAACATTCCATATAAGTGTATTTATATTTACATTATTCATAGCCTTTATCAAATGTATCTTTTAAGCAAAAAAAGCCAAGGTGAACACTCGGACAAATCACTAAATTACGTTCCACTACTGGCAATCAAACCTCTCCACCCATTTTCACTTGGTAAGAAGCAGAGCTTATTGTGCATCAGTCTTACCACTACACTATCATGCCAATAACTTATAGTGTAGGAAAGGCAAATTACACACTGACATGCTGTGTTGTATAGACTCTCTCATTCTCAACACAATGATCAGCGTGTGTGTCGGGTGCTTAAAGACAGAATTCATTAGGATTTTTTATTTGATCTGGATCTGGGCAATGGAATCACAGAATCACATCCATATTGTGACGACCCCGCAAAAGGGTCGGGTGTAACCTGCTCCCATAAGTGAGCTCTTAGCATGGCCTGTTGCCTGCCTGGTCTGCCGAGTTTGGGGCCAGGGATTGACGCCCGCTTGGTTCGCGTAACGTTGAGGCACCTCATTGAACGCGATTGACCGGTGGTAACTTGCTCCTCTAAGGGAGCTAGCTCTCTTATAGTCAGGGGTGTCACAAGCGGGGGAAAAGGGGGACTGAGTTACAAGGGCCCATGGTGGAGGTGCCTTAATTATTTAATAGGCTACTTTAGCTATTGAAAAATAGCAGATATACCGGTACCAGCTATGTATGGAGGTTATCTGCACATTTCTAAAGTGTCAATTGGGACTTTTTAATACTTTAAAAATGACAAGTTAAACATCGGCCAAATTGTCAAATATTAGAGAAAGAAATTGTGAAAATAGCCAATCTACATAATCACAATGCCTCGCAACGTGAGGCGTTGTGAGCATGTAGATCTGCTATTTTCACAATAAAATCGTGTTGTACAAAATTCCTCAACTCTTAAGGTGGTTGCACACTGCTGCGTTTTTCGGGCCGAATATCGGAGTGAATTTCGGTGCACGCAAATAAAAAAATCAACCTCACGTTGTGTCAGTCACGTTTGCACACTGCCGCCCATTTCACGCACCACTCAGTCCCTTGCTCTCTCTATCTCCCTCTCTCTCCTTGTCCTGAAAAACGCATTTCGCAACGAAAAACGCAGCAGTGTGCAACCACCTTTAGTGCTCATCAGGGTGTGTCAAGTGTCACAGCTTGCTCAGATTTATATCTAAGTATTTATATTTACATTGTTTATATAGCCTAGGCCTATATCAAATATATCTTTTAAGCAAAAAAAAATCAAAGGTTAAATCAAAGGTGGACACTCTTTGGTTAAATCATTAAATTACAATTATCTTCCCCCTCCTGGTAATCGAATCATTGCATCCATTTACACTTGGAGAGAACCAAAGCCCATTGTGCAACAGCATTACCACTACACTATCATGCCTCTACCAGGTGAGGTGGGAATGTCAAAGTAGAAACTGACACATCTGAAAAAGTCACACAAAAAAAGCTGTGATGTTTAGACTTAACGCAGAATTCATTACGAGTTTTGATTATTTGGGGACTAGATCTAACGTTGGGGAGGAATGTGCTAAATAATAATAATACGATTTTAGCACATATTCTCAGTAAGCTTCAATATTTGATGGATTCTTTTTTTTCCCCCAAAAATATCAGAATGTTCCAGTACAAGCTCGCTGTGAGAGCACTGACTTATACAGGATCTGGACAATAGAATCACAAAATCACATCCATATTGTGACCACCCCGCAAAAGACCCAGCTGTAACTTTTACCTTTAGGGGAGCTAGCTCTCTTAGCATGGCCTGTTGCCTGCCTGGTCTGCCGAATTGGGGGCTGGGGTTTGACTCCCACTCGGTTCGCGTAACGAAGTGCTGATATCGAATTGGCGCGAAAGACTGTCGGTAACTTGCTCCACTAAGGGAGCTAGCTCTCTTAGTGTTTGATCGATTGAAGTATTTATTTGAAGTTTGCGTAGGGAAAGGTACAGTTTCATGACAGTACAGTTCACTGGTACAAGGTCATCTAAAAGGAAAGTCAGGTAAGTCAAGGCTTGTTTCCATTGAGATCCTTCTCTTTAACTCATATAACATTGAATGACCGACAGATAGAACACAGTACTATGCAGTAGCTATCAGAAAAACAGTTAACACATTGACCGCCTCCCCCGATAGTCCCGAGAAAATTCCAATGTCGCTCCCCGCCAGGCCCGATAGTCCCGAGAATTTGCTTTTATATAATGTAATGTTTAATTACATTCTTCTGCAGCCCGTGAAAAATTTTGAGCTTTCTGTCATATAAGGAACCAAAGATATCACTCATCAAAGTAAGTGTGTTTGAAAACAAGAGTGTAATAACGTATAAATCTCAATAGAAATGAATAAAACTCCCAATAAACCACAGTGAATGCATTTAGCGTGGCAGAGCGCAGCCCGCAGAGTGCAATCAGCGACACACTGGGCACACGCATGTAGAAGGATGTGGGGCAGGGATGTGCAGAGAATATTTAGAGAGGCAGGGGCTGACATTTCTAAAGGGGCCTTTTGGTGGACAATTCTATTGAATGCAGCCCTCAGGGGCAGGGGCTCAAGCCCCCTTTGATGTCTATGTGTGTACATGCCTGGTGAAGGGGCTGGCAGAAGCGACAACGGAGCAGCTGGATCTGAGACCATTTTGCACAAATCAAACAAAATCCAGTAAAATGTTCACTTGGAAAGCCATGACCTGCCTCATTGGCCAACAACACACAGCTTCATCATAACCCCCAAAGTCTCGACAACAAAATATTATGTCCCAGGCAGCCACACAACAACGAAGATCAGAAGATCAGATCAGCAGGAGCGTCACAAGGGAAAAGTGGGACTGAGTCTGATTTACTAGGGCCCAAGGTGGAAGGGGCTTCATTATTTTATACTTTTGCTATTGAAAAATAGCAGATCTACAAGCTTGCAGCGCGACACTCGGTGCCATGCTGTGAGCTTGTATACATCTATTTTTGAAATCCCCCTATGAAGAAAATTCATGGGGGGCCCGCAGTGAATCCTTGTACCCAGTGGGTACAAGGATTCACTGCGGCGAATTGTCTTCATAGGGGGATTTCAAAAATAGATATATACAAGCTCACAGCATGGCAACGAGTGTCGCGCTGCAAGCTTGTAGATCTGCTATTTTTCAATAGCAAAAGTATAAAATAATGAAGCATTTGAACAGATCCTCAGCCTCTGAGCCAAACAACCCACTACAGTACAAACACATAGAATCACCTGATGCAGCGCCGGTCCATTCGACTACCAATCCGATCTTCAAGCCCTGCTCGCGGGAGAGGAGAGGAGAAAATACCCCCCGGCGAAGTCCTCGGTCAGGCTTTTCTGGTCTGAAGAAAAGCGACGCGTCGCGCCCATATAACTCCAACAAAAGTAGTGAAAATAGCAGATTTACAAGCACACAACGCCTCATCCCAAGCGCGATGATCGTTTCACGAGTGTCCTCCAACGAGTAAGAAAAGTAAACGCGACGATCATCATTTGGCAGCTCTGTTTCCATCCTAAACGTACTGTTGTTTTGGTGGATAATATTCCAGTCTGATGAAAGGGTCGCGTCCAAGGTCCATATAACTCCATGTAACAAAAGTACTGAAAATAGCAGATCTACAAGCACACAACGCCTCGTCGCATCAGCCGCATCACAAGCACGATAATCGTTTCAACGAGTAAGAAAAAGCAAACGCGACGATCATCATTTGGCAGCTCTGTTTCCAAAGTAGGCCTACTGTTTAGCTTCGCTAGGTTTTCCCTGCTGTGCACGCGCGATGCGCGCGCGCATGCAGGCATGTGCATTTGAGGCGCGCCGTGCACGAGCGCGCAGCCTGAGAAGAGAACGTCTAAACGTGCAGCGCTCCTGGAACCATCTAGCGTGATCGCACATCGCAGCAGTGTGCTCATAGACTATAATGAGTGTGCTCTGTTCTAAAGCCCGCCTACTGTATCCGGTTATGTAACACTCAGATACATGCAAGACACGTTTCCGCATCTGGTATAGACCCAGAACGGATCAGCAACAAGCAGGGCAAATTGTCCCAATCAGTTCTCTACAGGCCACTGAGGCCATGCAGCCAGCAGTTTGCGCACATCAATCAACAGAGCATGAGAGCGATTCAATTCAAAGGAACGTTATTGGCATGAGAAAACATAGGCTACGTTTACATCGCCAAAGCAAGTGCCACAAATAAATAAAAACAATTGAATATGGGGAACATATTTACAGTTATACACATAGGCCTTGCCTTATATAAAGTTATAAGTTATAAGTGTGTGTGTGTGTGTGTGTGTGTGTGTGTGTGTGTGTGTGTGTGTGTGTGTGTGTGTGTGTGTGTGTGTGTGTGTGTGTGTGTGTGTGTGTGTGTGTGTGCGTGCGTGCGTGCGTGCGTGCGTGCGTGCGTGCGTGCGTGCGTGTGTCAAAATGTGATCTGTGCAAAATAAAACACTTGAATGTTGAATAAAAGGTAAAAAGCTTATTTCTATTTCTGTGAAGTCAGTATGACGCCCTAAGGGCAAGAGGTGACCTATTACAGCCCTATTACACTATTCCAGTTATTGCCCTATTACACAATTACACTTATTACACTAGTACACTTATCTGATAAGTGCCTGACGCCATAAATTCAAATATCAACTGAATTATCCACTTGAAAAGCGATCGATCACAAAAAGGTAAATATCTCCAGTTTTTTCAATTATAGCTGGATTTTGGTCAAAAATGGCTATTTTGAGATGGCTGCAACTATAGAAAAAAAAGCTTTTTATTTATTTATTTTATTTTTTGGTGAGACTAGAGGTTGTCTTGTTTCATTTCAGGTACTGTAGGACATTGTCAAAAGAATACAGAATTTAGGAAAAATGTCAATATAAAAAAAAATTATAAAATTTTTCATTAAACAAAATGGCAGGAGAGCCAAACAGTCAATGTTAAAATGGCGGCCAATGTGTTAATAACAGTAAACAAAAAAAAACAATGAAAAATAAAAGGTATTTACATAGAAGGGATCAGGGAGAGGATAAGGTTAGGCGAGGTTTATTGTTACCAATTTCGATTGGCAGCCGTCTGCCAGTGTTTCATTTGCGGTCCTTTTTAAAGGTGATACACCATGAAATGTCACTTTTCCTATTGTAAAACCTTTTTTGGGGTCCCACTAGCACCTTCTATCCTCATAAAGTCCCATTTCTGACCGTTGTGTCTTTCTCGGGTTTTGGGAAGGCGGATGTTAAAAGCATCCCACGGGTTCTCAGAACAGGCTGTCCAGATTTGATGCCGTCGAGCCGTTTTTGAAGAAAAAAAAATATTTTTTTCAAAAAAAAAATATATATATATATATATATTTAAAAAAGAATCTTAAATTTTTTTTTTGGGGGGGGGGGTGGCGCAGTTCAGGCCAAAGGTGGTACTGCAGCTGAAAATGCTCTGAGAGCCATTCAAAAATGAGAGAGGCTCTCTATTCAGGAGTGGTAATTTAGCCTCAAACCTTTTGAAAAAACGTTTTTGGGACATAAACAACATGACATAAATACTTTTTAAATGCATGGTGTATCACCTTTAAAACTCATAACGAAGCCAAGGTGGACACTCAAATCATTAAATTACATTTACTTTCCCCTCCCGGGAATCGAACCGCTACAACTCAATTGGCAAGAAGAAAAATTAATATGTAGTAGCCTTACCACTACACTATCATGCCACCAGTAGGAGATGTAGGTATGTCAAAATAGACGCTGACATGTCCGAAAAAAGATGAATAAAAAACATTAAAAAGCTGTGTTGCTTAGACATTTTAATGATTGGATCATAGAATCCAACATCAAGTTTGTGGTTATAAAACTTTTTTGTTAAGTGTGTGTATCGGGTGCTTGAAGACAGAATTCATTAGGATTTTTGATTATTTGGGTACTATATCTAACGTTGGGGTGGGATGTTCTAAATAATGCACCTTCTAAGATTTTAGCACTTATCTTCAGTAAGCTGCTTTATCTTCAGTAAGCTCTCGCTCGGGTCGCGTAAAGTTGCCATTGCCATAAACTGACGCGAAAGATCGGCGGTAACTTGCTCTGCTAAGGGAGCTAGCTCTCTTAGCGATTGATTGAAGTATTTATTAGAAGTTTGCATAGGAAAAGTTCTCGTGATACTGCCGGCTCAGAAACTATTATTTTGCTCTTTCGAGACGTCAGTATAATTATATTGTTGGGCTTTCAATTTCAAAGCTTTTTCAGTTTCATTTTTTCCTTTTTTAAAACTCATATAACGACATGACAGACAAATAACATTACATCTATTTATATTTACATTATTTATAGCCTATGTCAAATGTATCTTTTAAGCAAAACAATCAAGGTGGACACACAGTGGACAAATCTTTACTTCCCCTCCCGGGAATCGAACCGCTCCGACCATTTACACTCAGCAAGAAACAAAATGCAATGTTTAATAGCCTTACCACTACACTATCATGCCACCAGTTGTTATAATAGGAATGACAAAATAGAGGCTGACAGGTCCGAAAAAGATACAAAGAAAAAAATGTGTAGGCCTAGTTTAGACTTGTTTTTGATTGATTGATTGATAGATAGATAGATTCCCGTATTGATCCCGTGGGGGAATTACAGTCACCCAGAGGCCGCATTTTAATAATTGAATCGTAGAACCCAGCGTCAAATATGCTCCGCTAAGGGAGCTAGCTCTCTTAGCGATTGATTGAAGTATTTATTAGAAGTTTGCATAGGTAAAAGTACAGATTCATGAGATTATTATTATAAAAAAAAAAAAGAATATAATAATGAAAATAAAAGGTATTTACATAAAAGGGATCAGGGAGAGGATAAGGTTAGGTGAGGTTTATTGTTACCAGTTTCGAGTGGCAGCCGCCTGTCAGTGTTTCTTTTTTTTTTCAGAGCGGTTTTATAGGAATTTAGGGCTTTCAATTTCAAAGCTTTTTCAGTTTCATTTGCGGTCCTTTTTAAAAACTCACGACATGACAGACAAATAACATTCCATACATAAGTGTCACAGCTTGCTTAGATTTATATATGTTTATATTTACATTATTTTTAGCCTATATCATATTTATCTTTTCAACATTACAATATGTTAAATCCATATTGTGACGACCCTGCAAAAGACATGGCTGTAACTTGCTCCTCTAAGGGAGCTAGCTCTCTTAGCATGGCCTATTGCCTGCCTGGTCTGCCGAGTTGGGGGCTAGGGTTCAACTCCCGCTTGGGTCGCGTAACATTGGGATGACACAATTAACGCAAAAGACCGGCGGTAACTTGCTCCGCTAAGGGAGCTAGCTCTCTTAGCGATTGATTGAAGTATTTATCAGAAGTTTGCACAGGGAAAGTTCTCGTGATACTGCCGAGACGTCAGTATAATTGTATCGTTTGCAAATCAGAAAACAAGGCATCCAAAAATAACCTGTGATTTGCCTTCTTTCATTTATCTTAATCGGTCACAGTCGTTAAAAAAACGGGACCGTACCTATGTTCCCCAGGTTCTATGTTCCCCAGGTTCTATGTTCCCCACTTTCTTACCACCTAACCCTACCCCTAAACCTAACCCTAACCTCAGTAAAACTAATGGAGGTCAACCTGTGGGGAACATAGAACCTGGGGATAATTGGGTGGACCCCAAAAAAAACAATGTTTGTCCATAACTTGAGCAGCTGGTCTCATTGATTCCAGTTTCTTTTTGTAAACTTTCGGTTAAGAGATTTGTCACTTTAGAAGCTCCTCCCGAGCCGCCATTGGACTCGCCTCATGAAGTGAACGTAGGTGGCGTAACTCTTCGTAGGCAGAAGGCTCTGGCCCCACCTAATCATCACCAATGTACCTGATCAGTCTCACCTGCTGCCCAGTAGAGCACAGCACATTCAGTGCACTTTTTGTTTGTAACCTCAGCTTGCTGTGCTTGGTGTGCGTGCATCTAAAGTAAGTTGCCTATAGTAGATTGTCAGTTTTGATACTTCATGCATATCATACATACTTTGAGCTATTATTGTGCTTGTACACTTTACTTGTACACTTAAGACAGTATTGTTAATGTATATTTTGATGTGTTTGAAATAATTTGATGATTGCAACTATTTGATTCATGTTTTTTTTTCTTTTCTTTTTTTCTACGTGGACATCACAATCACATTGAACAAACCAGATGCTTTGATCAAAGTGAAGTAGGCCTATTAGCACAAGTGCAAACTTTCATCAACTTTTCAGTTATACAAATAAACACCCAATCAAATAAAATAATGATCAGAATGCTTTATTAATATCACTTCAGTTTAACCATTTATACTTAGTAAAACAGACCTGAGTTGCACTGTACTCTGTGCGATCTATTTCTATTTCAGTCTCTTCACCAAAAATGGCAGATCTACAAGCTTCCTCCGTAGTGTGACTACCTCACAAAAGATATGGCTGTAACTTGCTCCCTTAAGGGAGCTAGCTTGCTTAGCATGGCTGGTTGCCTGCCTGGTCTGCCGAGTTGGAGGCCGGGGTTCGACTCCCACTCGGGTCGCGTGATGTTGTCCCCTAACTGGTCATGGATCTGGACGCGAAAGTCCGGCGGTAACTTGCTCCGCTAAGGGAGCTAGCTCTCTTAGTTTTTGATTGATTGAAGTATTTATTAGAAGTATGCGACGGGGAAAGTACAGTTTCATGACAGTACAGTTCACTGGTACAAGGTCAGCTAAAAGGAAACTCAGGTAACCCAAGGCTTGTTTCCTTTGGGATCCTTCTCTTTAACTCATATAACATTCAATGACAGAACACAGTACTATTCAGTAGATATCATCAGAAAGAGATAGTTGTAAAAAAAATACATAAAAAAAACAAAAAACAAAAAAACAATGGTATTTACAATAGAGGTTATGCGCGTGACATCATCATCAAACCCGGAAGTTATGCGGTAACGCCTACTGATTGGCAAAAAACTACTTTCTGACTTACTTTTCTGACTTACATACATCCAAACAGAAAAGTCCTCCTTTAAAGGAGTAGTTCACCCCAAAATGATTTTTTTTCCCCTATTGATTAGTCACGCCATGGAGATTTGAGTTCAATAATATTTGTGTGTATTCGTCGCATTCCTAAGACAAAAAAAACATTGATTATAGTAAATGTACGCCCATTGATTCTGGATGGGGACCCACATGCACGGCCCTGAATGGGGACCCAAATAAGGCCCTGGATGGGGACACAAATGCATTTGGGTCAGAATCAATGGGGGGTAAATGTACTAATATATATATTTTTGTCTTAGGAATGCGACATAGGCTATACAAAAAAAAATACACTGCTCAAAAAAGGGAACACCCAAAAAAAAAGGGAACACCCAAAAAACCCAACATAGACTTGCCAGTCCATGTGTTCTCTGGCAAATGTCAATCGGGCTGCACGGTGTTGGGCTGTGAGCACAGGCCCCACTTGTGGACGTCGGGCCCTCATACCACCATCATGGAGTCTGTTTCTCACAGTTTGAGCAGAAACATTCACATTAGTGGCCTGCTGAAGGTCGTTTTGTAGGGCTCTGGCAGTGCTCCTCCTGTTCCTCCTTGCACAAAGGACCAGATAGCGGTCCTGCGGCTGGGTTGTTGTCCTCCTACGGCCCCCTCCACGTCTCCTGGTGTACTGGCCTGTCTCCTGGTATCGCCTCCATGCTCTGGACACTGTGCTGGGAGACACAGCAAACCTTCTTGCCACAGTGCGCATTGATGTGCCATCCTGGATGAGCAGCACTACCTGAGCAACTTCTGTGGGTTGCAGATACCGCCTCATGCTACCTCTAGTGGTCAGGGCACTGGCAAAATCCAAAACTAACCAAAAATCTGCCAGAAAGGATGAGGACAGGCAAATGGTCTGTGGCCACCACCTGCAAAACCATTCCTTTTTTAGGGGTTGTCTTGCAAATTGCCTCATTTTCACCTGTTGTCTTTTCCATTTGCACAACAGCAGATGAAACTGATTCATAATCAGTGTTGCTTCCTAACTGGCCAGGTTGATATCCCAAAAGTGTGATTGACTTGGAGTTACATCGCAATGATTATGCGTTCCCTTTATTTTTTTGAGCAGTGTATTTTTGAACTCAAGTCTCCATCGCATGACTAATCAATATGCATTTTGGGGGTGAACTACTCCTTTAAGGCCTCCGGTAGGGCGTTCCACATAGCGTTCCCTGTTGCCTGCCTGGTCTGCCGAGTTGGGGAAGCTCCCACTTGGTTTGCGAAGCATTACAATATGTTTGCCGTCATATCTGTACCAAAATAAAAATACTGGAATAACGAATGTGTACACGAGCACCACAAAGAAGTCTCATTCATCCATCCATCCATCCATTTACTGTTGCACTTAAGACATTTTCCATTCCATTGACTCCTATAACTGAAGAGGCTTTCCGCAGACATGAGACTTGTCTCTGCTTGTGTGTGTGTGTGTGTGTGTGTGTGTGTGTGTGTGTGTGTGTGTGTGTGTGTGTGTGTGTGTGTGTGTGTGTGTGTGTGTGTGTGTGTGTGTGTGTGTGTGTGTGTGTGTGTGTGTGTGTGTGTGTGTGTGTGTGTGTGTGTGTGTGTGTGTGTGTGTGCACGGCCGTTGGCCAGTGTGTGATAAAACCATGCAAGCAGCCTCACATCAAGGGGTGTCACACCAAATTCTGGGCCCTGGGTAGTGGGTACAAGGATTCACTCACATTTTGTGCTTTAACTATTGAAAAATAGCAGATATACAAGCTCGCAGTGCTGCACCAAGTGCCGCAGCTGCAAGCTTGTAGATCTGCTATTTTTGAAAAATCTTGGAAATTTGTGAGTCTGAATATTTCAAATCCTTCTACGTTTTTTTTTGAAAAACGTATGTTTCTGTGTCAGTGGTGCTCAAATATTTTCATGTGCAGGACCCCCAAAATGATATGTATTTGGCCATAGACCCCCATCTCAAAATATTTAGTTCCAGGGACCCTCCAGAAGCAAAAACTGAGTTACAAATATTTGCTTAAAAAGTACATGTATTCAAAGATTTGCACGCATTTTCACGACTTTTCAAAAATAGCAGATCTACAAGCTCGCAGCGCTGTGAGCTTGTAGATCTGCTATTTTTTAATAGCTAAGGTATGAGAATTCCAGGCCCCTCCACCTTGGGCCCCTGTAACTCAGTCCCCCCTTGTGACGCCCCTGCCCCCTGCTCACATCTGCTGCTCAGCAGTTTGACTCAGTGAATGAATGAAAAAAAGAAAGAAAGCAAGAAAGAAAATAAGGAGGACAAAAAACCCATAGTAGGCCTAAAATCCCGTTGCCAATCAATTCAACGTGATAACGTTTAATCGCTCAGTCCCTCCCTCCTATATTTTTTTTTTCTTCTTCGCCTGCTGACAAGGTATGAGTCTTAGTCTGGGTAGCGGTGGATTTACATGTTAAATATTCATGAAACTTGGAGGTAAAAAAAAAACAAAAAAACGTGTGAAGTCTTCATCATCATCTGTTGGCTGTGATGTCTGCTCAGGGCGTTGCACGCACGTATGCGCGTGTGCACACACACACACACACACACACACACACACACACACACACACACACACAAACACACACACAGCGCGGCACCGAGTGCCGCGCTGTGAGCTTGTAGATCTGCTATTTTTGAAAAGTCGTGAAAATGTGTGCAAATCTTTGAATATATGTATTTTTTAAGTGAATGTTTATAACTCAAATTTTGCTTCTGGGGGGTCCCTGGAACTAAATATTTTGAGATGGGGGGGTCCATGGCCAAATAATATACATCATTGTGGGGGACCTTCACATGAAAAAGTTTGAGCACCACTGACGTCAAAAAACCTTAGAAGGATTTGAAATATTCAAAGACTTGCACAGATTTTCAAGATTTTTCAAAAATAGCAGATCTACAAGCTCGTGAGTGCCGCGCTGTGAGCTTGTATATCTGCTATTTTTCAATAGTTAACTCATCCAGTGCCCGGAATCTCCACTAGAGGGTGCCCAGTGGCCAGAGAATCCACCATAGACATACGCTGTATATGCACAAGCCGTGCGCAGCCATGACGCGCGTGAACACTTTCCTTTGTGTCATGAACAGGAACAGGATGAAGTTAGCTTGAAGTTAGCTATTGGCTACCACTCATTTTAGAAGCCCAATCTTCGGCGATTTAGCCGTGATTAAACCTTGCGCACCTCATGGATAGGCATAGAACAGAGAAAATGAGCTCCAAAGATCCTGGATTGCATTGGAGTGGACGGCAAATATCGGCCGTGCGACGCTCTCGCGGGCCGATGTAAACAAATCGCGGCCGGTGGCCGGCTCGAAAATTTAGCCCGGTGCTTCGGTAAGGCCTCTGGGTGTTTAAATAATTTTATATAATATCCCGAACTAGTTCGGGATCCGCACCCCGGACGATAAAAAGGCAGAAATAAAGCCGAACTAGTTCGGGATCCGCACAAGAGGAGTTAAAGCACAAAATGTGAATCCTTGTACCCAGGGCCCAGAATTTTGTGCGACACCCCTGGTGATGATGGCAGTGGATGCTGTTCATGTGTTCCCTGTCTCATCGCTACATGGATTTACAAATGAGCTGTTTAGTCTCTAAGCAGTGGTGGAAAAACTACTCTTTTGTACTTCATTAATAGTGTCAATACTGCAAGTTAGAAATGCTCTGTTACAAGCAGTGGCATCAGTTCAGAAAAAAAGCTAAGGTATGGCAACATAACTGGTGTCTTGCACACGCGCAAAGACACCAGTCATGTTGCATGATACATTTATTTTAAGAAGTACATTTTATTCATACAAGATGATTTGGCCACAGACCCCCATCTCAAAATATCTAGCTCCAGGGACCCCCCAGAAGCAAAATCTGAGTTACAAATGTTTGCTTAAAAAAATTATATATTCAAAGATTTGCACACATTTTCACGACTTTTCAAAAATAGCTAAAGTTACTAGCCCCCCCCCCCCCCCCCCCCTTGTGACGCCCCTGCTTATAGGCAGCTGCTTCTTCTATTGTGTTCTCTTCACAGTGAGCTGTGTTCTGTCATTGCTACACCTGGATTTACAAATGAGGCGTTTAGCCTCTGAGCTGTTCCTGTAGGGGCAGCCAGAATGATGATAGGCTTCCATAACACTGTGATCATAATGTCCCCGTTGACAAATAGGCAAGGATTTAGCTACTCTGTGTGTGTGTGTGTGTGTGTGTGTGTGTGTGTGTGTGTGTGTGTGTGTGTGTGTGTGTGTGTGTGTGTGTGTGTGTGTGTGTGTGTGTGTGTGTGTGTGTGTGTGTGTGTGTGTGTGTGTGTGTGTGTGTGTGTGCCTATAGCCTACGGGGTGTTGTTATGCGGCTAGTGCAGTAGTTGGAGGGAAGGTTGCAAAAATAAATCTGTTGCGCGGCCGCGCGCAATGAGGGCCTCTCCAACTCCTTTTCCCGGGCTGAATCGGGGGCCCAGCTCATCCCTGTCTTGAGGGCTTCATTGTAGAAAAGAGAAGAAAGAAATAAGCTGTGAAGCTGTTTTCTTTCGTCGAGGTTCACAGTTCAAGTGGGAGAGTTTCATGCGAACGCACGTTTTCCCCCCGCGTCTCCGCCAACGATCTCGCTCCTCTCGTTACGCAGTCGTCCACCAATTAACTAGAGCACCCAACGTCAGGAAATTATGCAGCCCCAGAGTTTCAACTTAAGAAAAAAAAACATATAACTTTACATAATTAAAGTGCCGTTGTGACGAATCGCGCAATTAACGGCGTGTGCCTCCCGGAACCGCGGTCTTCTGGCGGCGTAATGTGTGATTCATAACCACAGCGTTCTGCGATAGCACGGTACGGAATGAAGGGAGAAATGAAGATTTCACAATTGCATTAGAATCGCTATTTCATCAAATTAGAAGTGGGGGTGAGAGAGTCCTTCAGAAAAAGCTGCCGCTGGCCATGAATGCTGAGCGGCTGAGTAGAGCGCTAAACTGAATATTAATAGATAATTATGATATTCACCATTATGAACGCCAACAGTGAGGACAGAAATCTGGCTTCACTCTGACTGCATGGCTTTGATATAAAAACAGCCGCCTGCAGTTTCAGTTACTTTTACTTCGACTCCACTACATCTCAGAGGCATATGATGTGCATTTTACTCCACTGTACAATTATTTGAAAATGTCAATTATTTTGAAGATTTCGATTTGTATTACAAAACATATAAGCACTTGCCGTGTGTGTGTGTGTGTGTGTGTGTGTGTGTGTGTGTGTGTGTGTGTGTGTGTGTGTGTGTGTGTGTGTGTGTGTGTGTGTGTGTGCGTGTGCGTGTGTGTGTACTAGTGATGCATTTTGCATCATATGATGCAAAACGCATCACTGGTGATGCATTTTGCATCATATGATGCAAAACGCATCACTGATCATGCAAAATGCATCACTAGTACATGCTGAAATACCAAAATATCTAAAAACACAGATTGAACACAAAAAATAACTCAGGATGTGTTGATCGTGTCCCAAACAACAATAAAATAAGATAGGGTTGTCCCAGAGGTGAAGTGGGCCTTTAAGTGAAACATTTCAGTACTTTTCCCACCACTGGACCATTGTGAGCTTGTAGATCGTCTATTTTCAAATGGCCGAAATGTATGTAGGGCTGAAGTGGTCAATGTATGTGATAACAATCAAAATCTACAAAGTAACTATAGTAAGCTGAACCATAATAGGACAGGCTGTAACCAGAACAATAGCTATCAGGCCTTGTGGAGACATCTAGCTCAGGGTTTCCCAAAGTGGGTGCCTTGGCACCCTAGGGTGCTGTGATGCCAGTCCCAGGGGTGCCTCAGAATACATTGATAACATTTGGAATTCATCAATATCACTTCACTATGCTTAGCAAAACAGACCTGTTTTGCACTGCACTTGATGAGTTATTTTTCCATCTACAGCCAACTCTCTTCACCAAAAAAGGATCTACAAGCTCATAACACGTGACGTGTTGTGAGCTTGTAGATTGGTGAACCTTTCCCCTAGAATAGGGATATATTTTTTTTATAATTTTTATTCCACGATTTTGTAACCCATTTTCACCCAGTGCCAATTAGCCTATGTAATCCTGGGCTCTGCTCTCCCTCTGCCACGCCTGGGGAGACAACGGACTGACCTCATGCTTCCTTCTATGCATGAGTATAGTCCAAGTTGCTTCTTTTCACCTGCCAGTGGGGATTTCCCCAGTTTGGACGTAGCGCGTGGAAGGAACACGTTATTCCAACCAGTTCCTTTCAGTGTTCAGTGTTAAATGTCAAGTATAAAGTTATTTTCAGTCAGTTCTGATGGAAATGGATACGTCTCCAATATGATATAAATTAACAGTGTAATTCAGGGGTGCAGTGGATGAAAAGGTTATTTGCAGTTCCTACAACAAGCTACCAAATATCATGTCATATAATAATGAGTTGTGTAAGTAGTACTAGTTATGGTTATAAAGCTTACATATAAACAACTATAATAACAACATAGTTTAATGTGTCCTTCTCAGTGTCAGACCGCCATTCCGAAACACCGCCATTCCGAACATTGACTAGGGTTAGGGTTAGGGTTAGGGGTAGGGTTAGGGGTAGGGTTAGGGGTAGGGTTAGGGTTAGTTAGGGTTAGGGTTAGGGTTAGGGTAAGGGTTAGGGTTAGGGTTAGGGGTAGGGGTAGGGTTAGGGTTAGAAGTCAATGTTCGGAATGGCGGTGTTTCGGAATGGCGGGGTGTAACCGTCATTCTCCTGCACATGTTGCCAGATAGTTTAATGTGTCATTCTTCTACCAGATGCCAGGTGCGTCCTGTAACAACACGTCATTGTAGCTGAAGGTGTAATTATTACCCACGATTCCACTTGATGTTTTTACTGCACTGTCAGAATGCATTCCTAATGAATGACACAACCGCACGCACGCTCGCATGCATGCATGGATTGCACGTATACATTATTACTTGTGTTTGACATAACGGTGATATACTTAGGCCTATGTAGCACTGACTGGTGATTTAGTTTTTAGTTTTTTTTTCCAAAGGGCAAAAATAATTAAACGTACAATTAAAGGACAACTTTGTTTTTTAACAACAAGGGTTCATATTTTAGATTGTAATTAGAGAAAAGAAAAGGTGAGTGTTAAAATGATTTAATTTGCTTCTTTCCAATGTTTTATCGTGTTTACCGTGCTAAAATGTGGGGCACGCGTACGCATGGGGGCATGTGTACAAGTGGCTAAATATGTCTTTTTAGACACAATAAGCCAGCAGTTTCTGTATTGCTATTTACAGTAACACTTCCAGCCCCCATAAGTCACATCCAACCATGAAAGGTTGCGTTGTATCTTGGGAATGGGCTTATTCTGTGTAAAATTACATATTTAGCCACTTGTACGCATGCCCCCAACCACTGAAATAAGAATCTCTAAAACAATAGAAAGAAGTAAATGAAATAATTTTAACATACATCTTTTATATTCTTTAATTACAATCTAAAATATGAACCCTTGTTGTAAAAAACGAAAGTTGTCCTTTAAGGTTACATTCATAAAACTCATGGCATATATCTTCATGATACAATAAGTATATCACTGAGTACTCTATGGGTATACGTAACATTATCTCTGCCATACAGTATCTGTATATCGGCAGCTGCAGGCACGTGCACACATAGACATCAAAGGAGGCTTGAGCCCCTGCCCTTTTATCCGTCTGTAAAAAGTGCCCTCTCCAGACCATGAATGCAGTTTTTACTATGGTGAAATAAATGCAAATGCCCCCTCTTTCCATGCCATACCTGAAGGCAGCGTTCAAGAGAATTGCCTTGTCCAAACTCTCCTGAACTTGAATACAGCATCTTATGTTGAAATAATTGCCCTCTCTGTGTAGAAATCCATGCCATTAAGCCACATCTCCAGTATTGACTTGATTATGCTTAGTTCAGTGTGGTTTCACACACCGAAAATAGATCACCTCCAAGCTTGGAGCTTGGAGGTCTGCTATTTTCGGTGCTTCCACCAAAAGGCCCTTTTGGAAGTTTCAGCCCCTGCCTCTCTAACATTCTCTGCACATCCCTGGGCAGCTGCCAATTATAGCAGAGACAGCAGAGTTCTTTGCCAGCCTTTTTTGCCTCCTTTTTGGGCATCCCATTCCCAAGTTGTTGAACCCCTTTAACGACCAGCCTGTGGGTATAATGTCCTGGGTTAGACCATATGAAAACAATGAAGTCTGCACCTATAGCCCAGTTCTGAGATGGTATGTAGGAATAGTTGTTATTTAATGACTTTGGTCATAAATTCTTCCTCTAGGCTATCTCTAATACAGACACTTCTCTGGACTCTTCATCAACCACAACAACATCTGGTGTACTAGCTGTCCAAGATGTAAATATGTCGGGGCGCGCACGCACGCACGCACGCACGCACGCACGCACGCACACACACACAATTATGAAATAGGTGCCGGAGTCAATGAAAGAGGTGGGGGAACGTGTTCCCCCTTGTTCCCCCTTAAATTAAGCACTGGAAATTGGAAATACTCAAGTACAAATACCTCAAAAGTGTACTTAAGTACAGTACTTAAGTACATTTACTTAATTACTTTACACCCCTGCTCTCTTGTTTACAACCGTAGCCCAATCAGGGACCAGCATCTCTGGCAACGTTGTCATTAACAGCCAATGAGGGACCAGTATTCCTGGTGATGCCAGCGGTGATGTCATTGGTCATATCAGTTTCTTTTTGGTAGCGCCAAGCGGTGATTCCAGTGGTGAGCGCACCTCATGGCGTGCTCTGTTTGCGCACAATAGGCACCTCAACAGAATGCATTTCTTTTATTTATTTATAATTTTTATCCCACGATTTTGTAACCCTTTTTTCACCCAGTGCCAATTACCTGACCTGTAATCCTGGTTTCTGCTCTCCCTCTGCCGCGCCTGGGGAGACGACGGACTGACCTCATGCTTCCTTCAGTGCATGAGGAGTCCAAGTTGCTTCTTTTCACCTGACCGGGGGGATTTCCCCGGTTTGGACGTAGCGCGTGGAAGGAACACGTTATCCCCTCCATCAGGCGCCCCGGCTGGCCAGGGGGAGGCAGTATAGAGACCAGGATTACTGCATGTTTTTGTGAGGTATGATCTACCCTAGGAGACACGGGGAGAACATTCAAACTCCACGCAGAATGCATTTCTAGTTCTTTTTTTGTTGCTTTTATCCATGACTGCTCTTGAGAAATGTTAGTCCATTCCTTGTGTGCAATGGCCTGGGGTTCACTCCATGTTCCACATATTGTCTGTGCCCGCAGGTTCAAGGCAAGAAAACTGTGACAGCCAATCATCTGGGATCTTCCCAGGAGTTCCTGGAAGTCCTAAGTACTGTAGACACACACACACACACACACACACACACACACACACACACACACACACACACACACACACACACACACACACACACACACACACACACAGCCCTAGAAGGAGACAGGTCAGTGGCGTCAGTTCAGAAAAAGCTAAGGTATGGCAACATGACTGGTGTCTTGCACGCGCGCCTTCGCGTGTGTGCAAGACACCAGTCATGTTGCCATACCTTAAGAAGTACATTCTACCCCCCCCCCCCCCCCCCCCCCCCATATATTGGGCTGGGACTGTTGTTCAAGTGCAGCTAAACTTGGCATGTTATAGTAAACGTGCCACAATACCTTGTTAAAGTGACCATTTTGTTAAATGTTGTAGTTATTTTACTGTAATTTAACAACGTAATACAGATAGACAAAGAGACATTCATGGATTTATATTTAAAGGTAACTTTTATTTTCCCCCCTGGACTCTGCAGGATATGGCAGCTGCATACCCCTGCCATACCCAATTGACGCCCCTGAGACAGGTCCCAGATGGATGACCCCTTCTCATGTTCTCCATGTCGTAACTCTTTGGTCCTTCCTCTAGAGGTCAGGGGGTCAGCGGCAGGTCAGGGGTCAA
Source organism: Nannobrachium achirus (assembly GCF_963921795.1). Taxonomy (NCBI): domain Eukaryota; kingdom Metazoa; phylum Chordata; class Actinopteri; order Myctophiformes; family Myctophidae; genus Nannobrachium; species Nannobrachium achirus. The sequence continues at coordinate 7,190,615 of NC_137830.1, forward strand.
TGGCAGGGTGCTACTTAGTCCATCTCTACGGCTGCCAGAACTCAACATGGAGTTCAAGAGTTCAAATGGAACCAATTGGACCCTTACAGGTAGGTCTGTAATTCTGCAGTCTAACAGTACAAATGGTTCTTCAACGCTGAGAGAGTTCAAATGGAACCAAATGGACCCTTGTGGGGTCCATTTGGTTCCATTTGTTACACTCTCAGAACTAATGGCGGTCCTTGCAAATCAAACATTTGAGAACCATTAGTTCTCTAGTCCAGGGGTTCCCAAACTTTTTTGGCTCAGGGTATCCCTATAAATATTTTCTTCATCCGGGGCACCCCTACATTATATTCATAATTTTCACTCCCAGCACCTTATATTTAAAGCATATTTTAGTGATTATGTTGCGAGGAAAACGTTGAGATAATAGCCATTTTGGTTAGAACTGATTGAAAAGAACTTGTTCTTTAAGTTTTAAATGATACTAATTATTGCCCATAAGAATTCCAAATATCAAATTATCTTGCGGCACTAGGACTGTCGTCACGGCATCCCAGGGTGCCCCGTCACCCACTTTGAAAACCCCTGCTCTAGTTTCTCAGAAATACAAAAGGTTGTCAGTGTGTGTGTGTGTGTGTGTGTGTGTGTGGGTGTGTGTGTGTGTGTGTGTGTGTGTGCGCGCGCGTGTGCCCGCGTTTTTCTCAGTCATGCAACAGGTTATGTGTGTGTGTTGTCAGTGTGTGTATTGTACATCAGGTTCATTCAAGGTCTTGACATTCAGGGTAAATAGATGCCATGCTTTGTGCAATTCCTCCTTCCTGGTTTGGCAGAGGCCCAGCTTAGACTGTGTGTGTGTGTGTGTGTGTGTGTGTGTGTGTGTGTGTGTGTGTGTGTGTGTGTGTGTGTGTGTGTGTGTGTGTGTGTGTGTGTGTGTGTGTGTGTGTGTGTGTGTGTGTGTGTGTGTGTGTGTATGTGTGTGTGTGTGTGTGTGTGTGTGTGTGTGTGTGTGTGCGCGCGCGTGCGTGCGTGCCTGCCTGCGTGCGTGCGTGCTGACTCTTTTCATTGCCTAAAGCAATGGTTTGGTTTACCAAGCCTTTTTAGCTCAAGACCCAAAAGAGAACGCGTTTGCTAGTGAAAGTAGCTGATCACACACACACACACACACACACACACACACACACACACACACACACACACACACACACACACACACACACACACACACACACACACGTGCTGTAATAATGCAAAATCCTAAATAACTCCACATCTTTGTCTGTCTGTCTGTCTGTCTGTCTGTCTGTCTGTCTGTCTGTCTGTCTCTCTCTCTCTCTCTCTCTCTCTTTCTTTCTCTCTCTAACTTTTCCTCCAGCCCATTCTGCCTGTCACTCACCTTTTCTCACAAACATCTGCTCACTCTCACTCTCTCTCTGTCTGTCTGTCTGTGTGTGAGTGTGTCTCTCTCTCTCCCATACGCTTACACACGCACACACACATGCACGTGTGCTGAATTTATTCACTTTGATATAACTTACCTCTGAAGGAATACAACATTACTTTTTGGACTATTACTTTTTTCTTTTTTCTACATTTTCCTTGCCCAACTGAGATTGAAACTTTTCTTTTTTTTCTTTCTTTTTTCCCCCTGTTTTCTTGGGGTGTGGATGTTTTGACCTGGATCTCAACCTGCCAACCGTGAGGACTATCTGACTGGCGTTGGGGAGATACGTTTTGAGTTTCATCAGAGAGAGGTAAGAATGATCTTTAAAATCACATCTTGATTTACTGAATACTTTGTTAGTCATGAATGTAAACAGCACATGGTACAGTCAGACTTTAAGGCTAATATATTAGCAAGTCCCCCAAAAAGGTCCTGGGGACTGCTTGTTTCCATTGGGGTCCTATGTGTTCTATTCATTAACATTGCAAATGGCAAGAAATAACTCCATCCCCATTGAAAATCAGAATCCACCTTCATATGCAGATTTAAACTTCCAAGTCAGAGAAAGTCATAAAAATAGCAAAAATAGCTGATCTAGCGGTACAAGCTCAATGTTCTGCCAATCCACTAGTCTTGCTGATGGCACGACGTGTGAAGTTTTGAAATGGCACCTCGCCTTGTGGTCTCAGGTCTCCTGATGGTTTTTCTTTAGGCCAATTGTGACAGAAACCAGTGCTACACATCCTTTAATGGATGGTGTCAGGACATTCATTCCACATTATGGAGGCAGAGCAGTAGAATGACAACTTTCCCAAATGTGTTGGGTGGTAGCAGCCAGGCCATGGTTGACTCGTCTCTGTGAGCGTCCCTTTGCCTGGCCAGCCGGCATCATATGTGGGAAGGAGGAATGAGTGAACGCAGTATGAGGGATGGCCCGCCAGGCTATTTGTCCCTCACTTTGGAGGAGTGCAGGGCTCCTACAGTAGCCTTTGAGTTACAGTAGAGTCCTATGGCAGGGGTCTTCAACGTTTTCAGGCCAGGGACCCCTTAGCTGAGAGAGAGATGAAGCAGGGAAATTCTGCATTTGGGTGGCTTTTTGTGAGGCTGAAGATGCTTTCCAGCATAAAAAGTATGATTTTAGAGTATGTTTTGCATAGAAGTCAGTCAAATTGTCTTTCACTTATCTATATACCGGTAAATCTATTTATTCCATACATATCTTTCATCACAATTGGGTTTGTGGGGATGGGGGGCCCCCCCGCCCCCCACACACACACACACACACACACACACACACACACACACACACACACACACACACACACACACACACACACACACACACACACACACACACGTGCATTTGTGCAACGAACAACAAGGATTAAATCTTCATTGTGGTGCATAATGTTATTTAAATCATCTCTATTCTCTCTGCTATGTCCAACATCCATCCATTCATTCATGGCATTTAATCATGTTTTTACACGAATCCTTGATTTAATACATGAATGCATGCCTTTCCATGGCTATGACAGTATTATGACACCACCTCCACTGTAATGTAATGATGAATGTGAAACAGTGTTTGGTTATGTGTGAGAGATGGAGTTATGCACACTCAGTGGCGTCAGTTCAGAAAAAGCTAAGGTATGGCAACATGACTGGTGTCTTGCACGCGCGCCTTCGCACGCGTGCAAGACACCAGTCATGGTGCCATACCTTAGCAAGAGGCATGATACATTTATTTTAATAAGTACATTTTATTTTTTTCCCCGTTTCTAAAGTTTCTTTGGCTGGATATGGCAGCCTGCATGGTCGTTCAAGTGCAGCTAAACTTTGCATGTTGGTAAACGTGCCACAATTAACAATAATGCATTGCACCTCTGCAGCTGACCTGCGGAACTTGGGAATATACCATGTTGTCAAGATGGGGAGAATACAAGTGTGGAGAATATGATTATAATACCTTGTTAAAGTGACCATTTTGTTACATTTTACATTTGTAGTTATTTTACTGTAATTTAACATAATAACCAGCACAGATAGACAAAGAGACATTCATGGATTTATATTTAAAAGTAACTTTTATTTTCCCCCCTGGACCCAGGGTATGGCAGCTGCATACCCCTGCCATACCCAATTGACGCCCCTGTGCACGCTGCATGTTTCTAGGCTCCGTGTGTGGACACGTCTTGGTGCCGCCTGGCTGCTTATCCAGAACTGATACAGAAGACAGTGAACTCCACGCTCTGTGTGTGTGTGTGTGTGTGTGTGTGTGTGTGTGTGTGTGTGTGTGTGTGGGTGTGGGCACGTGCACACATAGACATCAAAGGGGGCTTGAGCCCCTGCCCCTTTATCCGTCTGTAAAAAAGTGCCCTCTCCAGACCATGGATGTGATTTTCACTATGGTGAAAGAAATGTAAATGCCCCCTCTTTCCATGCCATATCTGAAGGCAGCAATCAAGAGAATTGCCTTGTCCAAACTCTCCTGAACTTAAATGCAGCATCTTATGTTGAAAGAATTGCCCTCTCTGTGTAGAAATCCATGCCACATCTCCAGTATTCACTTGATTATAGTTTAGTGTGGTTTCAAGTATCAACAAATAGCAGACCTCCAAGCTCCACAACGCATCGCAGCGTAACGCGCTGTGAGCTTATTTTCAATATTTTCACCAAAAGGCCCTTTTAGAAATGTCAGCCCCTGCCTCTCTTAACATTCTCTGCACGTCCCTGTGTGTGTGTGTTTAGTGCGTGCGTGCATGCGTGCACATGTGTGGACAACATAACATGCATATCAATTGTCTTTTACGGGGAGTTACATGTTGTTATTATCTCATCTCTGCATCTTCTCTCTCGGATGGAAACCTCCTATGTCCAAAACTATGTTACTTTCCAGGATTAAAATTCAAAAGTAGCAGATCTGCACACCGCGTTTTGTGTAGTAGATTGCAGCTTGCTTGTAGATCTGGGGTCTTCAACATTTTCAGGCCAAGGACCCCTTCCACTATATAGTTTCATTGTTTGACAGCACTATCCTCAGTGTATTTTGGATGCATGTCAATTTTAGATATTTAACCACTTGAACCGTCAATACCTAATCAACTTGACCTTTCACTCTGTACTTAGTCTGCTCTTTTTCCCCTCTACGTCAAAACTCTTTGCTGAAAATAGCCGACCGACAAGCTCACAACGCCTCGCAGGACAACACAGTGCTATGCAGAAAGATATCATAGGAAATAAAAGCACAGTCTTAAAACAAAAAATATATAAGAAAAATGGTATTTAGAAAGGTCTGTGGAGGGAGGTGAGGATAGGCTCTTCTTATAGTCTCTTTTTTACCTTGCAGTTTCGAGTAGCAGCCGCCTGTAGGTGACTTTTCAGAGCTGTTTTAAAGGAGAGTATAGGGATTTACACTTTAGGGCAAGGGTCAGGTGGTCCTCCAAATCCTTGTGAGATAGAATATGGATGCTAGTGTTCAATATAAAAAAAGGAGAAAAACGAACTTTAGCCGAAAATAGCATTTTCGGCATAGAGGTTTGGTGTAGAGGGGAAAAAGAGCAGACTAAGTACAGAGTGCAAGGTCAAGTGTATTAAGTATTGATGGTTCAAATACCTGAAAACACAAATTGACATGAATCCAAAAAACACTGATGATTGTGTGCAGTCAAACAATGAAATTATGGAATCTCTGAACAGGTTATGGGGGTCCCTGCTTGATCTCTCGCTCAACTAAGGGGTCCTTGGCCTGAAAACGGCGAAGACCCTTGCTCTAGGTCTTTCGGTAGGCGTTCCACATTTTTACGGCATAGCAGGACAATTAATCTAACCCTTTTTTTTATCTGGGAATCTGGGTACTAGAAATTAGGATGTTTCTGCCTGTCAGTGACTATGTGATAATGTATGTGAGGTGTCATAAAAGTATGCAGATCACGCAGCTCGCTTCTGCTGCGTGAGAGTGCATGTTAACGTGTGTGTGAGCGCGCGTCCGTGCACGTGTGTTGTGTGTGCCTTTTTCTCCGCTGCTACCAATTTCCCTCCTGCTAGGATAATCCTCTGATGTGGCGAGGTGGAAAATGCCATTATGTAGAAATAGCTGACGTGCAGTTGGACTTGACGGGCATACAGCGTGTGTGCGTGCGTGTGTGTGTACAGTACGTGCGCGCGCCTGTGTGTATGTATGTATGTGCATGCGTGTGTGTTCGTTTGAGGGAGAGAGGGAGAGAGATTATATGAATTGAAGTGGTTTTGGGAGAGGATGAGTCTTGTGTTTGTATTCTCCCAGCTTTAACCCATTTAGGCCTAGAATTGTTTAATGCTTTAACTGTTGAAAAATAGCAGATATACAAGCTCACAGCACGGCACCGAGTGCTGCGCTGCGAGCTTGTAGTATTCTATTTTTTGAAAAAACGTGATTTCTTTTGCAAGTCTTTGAATACATCCCCGCTAGCCAAATGACGCCATGATGACGTTATGATAACGTCCTCTGGTGACTCCGGTGACAACTTCAGAACTAGGCCAGATCACAGCCCATATGGGGATGATCTAGACGTTGTTACCAGGACGTCATATGGACTATAGGATTATTGTTATTGTTTGTAATGTTAGTTGAAATATGAGCATGTAGGTTATATTCTGGGACATATCTGACTAGTTATGATATTTATCTGGCCTCGATCGGACCCTCTCTGATTAATCCAGGACGTCCGTTTTCGTGGGCAGGATTTATGTTGGTTGAAATCAGGTGATATTCCAGGCCAGATCCGACTAGTCATGGATTGACTTGATCTGGCCCCAATCCAGACGTCACTGATTGGTCCAGGTCCTGACTGTGCTTGCTGGGATCTTTTTAAAAGCGAACATTTGTAACTCAAATATTTGCTTCTGGGTGGTCCCTGGAACAACATGTTTTGAGATGGGGGTCCGCGGCCAAATAAATGTAATTTTGGGGGTCCTTGACGTGAAAAAGTTTGAGAACCACTGATTTAGAAGAAGGATTTGTAAGACATTTATAGATTTGTGTCAAAAAATATTCAAAGACTTGCACAAATTAATGTACGCGATTTTTCAAAAATGGCAGATCTATAAGCTCGCAGCGCGGCACTCGGTGCCCGGTGCCGCTCTGTGAGCTTGTATATCTGCTATTTTTTAATAGTTAAAGCAGAAAATTGTTAAAGTGGTTCAAATTTAAAGTGCGTTCAGGTCTAAATGGCTTTAATCCTCCCTCCTGAACGGTATATGAACTCAGAGCTCAGGTACCGCCATCACGCTGTCTCCATCTTCCCTCTCAAAAGGTGAAAAAGCCAACATGCACACGCTCACTCCCTGAACGTAGGGGTTGACACAGCACTATACGGTTTTGCCCGACTGCCCGTGACAAGCAATAGAGGGAATGCACATGCATAAAGTGAATGGCAAATCGAGTGGCAAATCGAGTGGTAAAGTGAGTGGGAAAATGAGTTTACTGTTGTTTACATTCACTGTCTTTTAAGAATCCTTCGTAGCCTACTCCCATTTGCCATTCGTCTCCATAGACTTCCATGTAATTTATAGTGCACGGATCATGCACACCCATGCCTAGATAATGCACCACGTGTGTCCACATTGCTCACAGCTTTCAAACAAAAAAATCCGAATGGAAATCCGTTCAGGCATTCATGAGATAGCAGCCATTATGTTTTCCTAAAATGTAAACAAAGATGGCTGCCATTTTTTGGATTTTTTTTTTTTTTTTCAAAAACGGGAAATTCTCGGGACTTTCGGGCCTGGCAGGTAAAGACATTGAAATAATTTCGGGACTATCGGGCCTGGCATACAATGAGTTAAAGGACAACTCCGCCCTAAATCACTTCTAGGCTCATTTTCCTACTTATATTGATCCAAAAAGACTGTCCATGGGGTCTATTAGGCAGAAATGCCCCTGTTGTCCAGTTTCCCCAGCAGAACCCAGCAGCTCTCATAGCATAGAGTGGAGCCTATAAGCCTATCGCTTTTACACTATTTGTTGGGGTTAAAAGTGTTGTTATTTTTCATGAATGTGGTACTAGTTGTCAATACAAACACATCCATTTCATCGTTGTCCCACAAAAGCCATCACACACTGCTAAACAGATGTTATGCTTGTATATGTTTTTCCAAGTCCCGGAAAAGACACGCTGTGATTGGCCAGTACAGTCACTTTGATTGGCAGTTGTGCCGAATGCTCACCCCAAAACATGATTTATGAGATTGTTGTACTTGTGTGGCACAATCAAGGCATGGATGTGTTTGTAATGACAACTAGTAACACATTCATGAAAAAATAAATCACTTTTGACCGCAACAAATGGTGTAAAAGCGATAGGCTTATAAGCTCCACTCTATACTCTATGAGAGCTGCTGGGTTCTGCTGGGGAAACTGGACAACAGGGGCATTTCTGCCTAATAGACCCCATGGACAGTCTTTTTGGATCAATATAAGTATGAAAATGAGCCTAGAAGTGATTTAGGGCGGAGTTGTCCTTTAAGGCAATCAAATAGGACTTTTCTGTTTGGATGTACGGGCTGTCATGGCCAGAAAGTAGTTTTTTGCCACTCAGTAGGCGTTACCGCATAACTTCCGGGTATGATGATCATGATGTCACGTGCATGAAGCCTTGGTCCAAAAAAAAAAAGTAAAAAGTGCTTTTTACCTGTTTAAACTTGAAAATGGGTAAAATTGACAAACACATTTGAAGGGTCAAACTAGCATCCCTATTTGGGTATTTCTTCTTTTTGTCTCCACCAGCCGAAGGCATGGGGGAGAGTATGTTTTCGTCTCCGTCCGTCCGTGCGTCCGTGCGTGCGTGCGTGCGTGCGTCCTCGCAGTTTGTTACCACCTAATCTCAGTCGCCGTTGGCCCGGTCGCTGCCAAAATGAGCACACACACTCCCTGGATGCCAATTCAGAACCTCTGACCCACATTTTTTCAAATGGGCCTGTTCTAGCGCCACCATGAGGCCGATGTTTGCAAAACACATTTCTGTACATATTCCATATATTGCATATTCCATCCTGATTGGCTAAGATTGGCTTCCAAAGATTGTAGGATTGAGCCGTTTTGAACAAAATGCCTCAAATCACAAACGCAAAGTGGGAATGTGTGTGTGAATTCGCACACACACATTCCCAATAGGCCGAGGAAGAAATGCCTTTTTGAGCGGTGCTAACCGCTCCTATAGACCGCTTTTTTTGTACATCTTAGATTTGAGTCCTATTCTTAAGACGCTATATGCAAGCTAGCAGTTATTCAGTACGGTCTGGAGCAGTCACAACTCCCACACGACATCAGGTGGGAGCTGGCAGCCATGACTGATGGAGAATTGGTGGACTCTGCATAAAATACACATTTATTTGCGCCAGCAGAGTGCGCAAGTACCGCGTTCTGTTTCTCTGTCGCGTATGTGTCTGTGTCTACAGCCAATCAGGGTCCAGCATTCCTGCTGACGTCACCATCAACAGCCAGTGAGGGACCAGCATTCTTGGTGACGTCACCATCAACAAGTGTTGACGTGATATAAATAACAAGGCGCGCTCTGCTGGCGCACAAGTAGGCCATACATGGCACGAGTGCACGAGGAGCAAGTTGGCACCTGGACAGAGTGCAAGTCTAGTTTTATATCTGTTTTGTTCTATGGGAGAAGAACTCAACAGGCTTCCTCAGAGTTACTACATCTACCAAAACAATTGCCAAATCCATACATGGAGACGACTGGATCATCACCTAGCTCTCCATATATGGAGCAATCAATACCTCTACATCTGAGCTCACAAACTCCATATATGGATATTTAGCTGACCTGTTCTGACATCACAGTGATGACTGGACCAGCTCAGCAGAAACATGCCAAAGCAGCCATGTGCACGCGCCCATGTGCACGCAGCCCTTTAGGGCGAGGTTGGTTCTCGCCCTTAGGGTGTATTACTGGTTCTTATTATTATTATATTGCGAGCACATGTATGTTATCTTCATTATTTATCTATATCAGTCAAGTTCTCCTCGACAGTACAAAGGCAGGGCCCTTAGCCAATGAGGTGCAGCCAAAGGGTAGATCTTTGTGCCCATACATGGTGTTACATGTGAGCCCACCCTGTTTCGTAGGAACAGTATTTCTAGTTAGTGTGGTTGCCAGGGCAACCACATTATTACTCTGGGGAATTTTGCAGTTTTTACAACTCTTAGTCTCATTGACTTGAATGGGAAACTCCATATATAGTGAGTAACTTTTAGGTATCTGACTTTTCCCATTGACTTTGAATGGGAAACACCATATATAGTAAGGTAACTTTTAGGTATCTGACCTTTCCCATTGACTTTGAATGGGAAACACCATATATAGTGAGTAACTTTAATGTGATGTAAGAGTAAGGTAACTTTTTAGGCAACCACACTCGCAATTTCCCAAATTGCAATTTCTCTAGTTATTATTATTGTGGGGAGAACACTATGTTATATCCTCATTATTGCCAGACCCATGAAATGGGTAGGCCTACATAAGCAAATGTCGGTCTGTCCGGGTTTTCTATATAAAGGGTATATATGATGATGACATGATGATGACATGCCTACAAAAGGCATGATGTCATAAATGATGATGACAGACAGGGGGTCTGGCACAACCAGGTTGACCTGGTCTAGTTTATATAGTAAGTTCCGTCGCAGACAGTACAAAGGCAGGGCCCTTAGCCAATGAGGTGCAATCGAGTTGCAGGAAAAAAAATTGTGAGTGGTGGTAGCTGGAGTATTGGTTGAGCTTCACATGACAATTAGCACCTTGGAGAATATAGTCACGTTGGCAACCAAACCTGCAATTGGTTAAATTCTTGAGGCAGAAAACTGCAACTAGCCGGAGTATTTACTTATCATGACAGTTAGCTTACTGTAGAATATAGTCAGCAACCATCAGCAACCACACTCGCAATTTCCATTTGCATCTTTCTACTTATTGTGGGCTCCGCAGACAGTACAAAGGCAGGGCCCTTAGCCAATGAGGTGCGGACAATCTGGGAGTGGTGTTAGCTGGAGTATTGGTTGAGCTTCACATGAGCGAGCCCACACTGTTTCGTAGGAACAGTATTTCTAGTTACCATTATTATCTTTTTTTATGCCTTTTTTATGCTCAAGAGTGGGACCTGCATACAGTAGAACATGGGTTTTCAAACGTTTTTTCAAAAGTTTTTTTTCTTTTTCTTTTTTTTAACTGGGGGAAGCCCTCTAAATAACCGTTTCATCCACAGCACACCTCTGATGATTACATCATATTAAGCGATAAATATTCACATATTTCTACCTGAGATACGGTAGGCTTTGTCAGAGAGGAATATCAGTTTTCCACCATCAGAACTGACTGAAAATAACTTTATACCTGACCTTTAACCACTTGAACCCCAGCATCCCTATTCTGGGGGGAAGGTTCCCCAAACACAGAAGATCTACACGCTCACAACGCCTAACGTTGTGATGCGTTGTGACGAGTTGTGAGCTTGTAGATCTGCTATTTTTGGTGAAGAGAGTTGGCCGTAGATGGAAAAATAACTCATCAAGTACAGTGCAATATCAGCTGTGTTTTACTAAGCACAGTGAAGTGATATCGATGAATTCCAAACAGTGGCGTAGACAGAATTGAACCCCCGACTAGGCCTGCGCCCGTCTGGGTGGGCCCGGGTGCGCGGCGTGCGAAAAAAAATCCACGTTTTTCGGGTCGGATCGGGCCTTCTGGTGCGATTTGGGTCGGGTTTCTTTGCATGATTAAATAATCAATTAATGCTTGTTTTTGCCTTCAATTTCATTACAAATCAAATTAAACCAATCACTCATTCAGTTAATAATGTCAAAACCATTCCCACTGAATGAAGACACTTCACATACATTTTGGCCATACAGTTTTACTGATTAAAAGAACAACAGTAATAATAGTGTTCTAAATATATAGAGAACGAAACAATGTCATTCTGGCCTGGGGACAGCTGCCCCTCTGCAAAACGAAATTAAATATGTATATGTGATATATATGTGATATATAAAATGATCGGTAAATAGCTCTGCACGGTTGCATTGCCAAGCTTCTGCATGACTGCATCCTATTTAGATCAATCTAAAATAGACAGTAGATGTTTTTTCGTTTATAATAGTCCATGCTAATTATTATTGAACCATTGTACATGTTAATATTTCACCAACATACACATAGGACACTATTTCTCATGTATAGGCCATGTTAATAGCCTAACTCAATTTTACAGCGAGCGAACAAGTCTCAGTCAATGTTAGCCTGCCAAACTGTGAGTGAAAGAAGCGACCAGGTCTATGAAAACAAACAAACAGTTTCACCACTTGAGCTCTATTACATTAGCTATTTTCGAGAAGAATGTTGAAAGCAAAGGCCAAATAAGCAACTACACTTCAGAAACAAGCCCAAACAAAAGCAACCCGCGACTATAGACTTTAAAGGAAAACAAGACCAACGTCGCTTATTATGAGCAAACCTGGCAACACCCCAGCCTCACACCGCACAGACAGACAAATGTTCAAAACCAGACGGTAATTACTGACCACTGCATAACTCAAATCAAGTTCAAATTCACACGCAAAGAACATGCAGCCAAAAACACTAGTATCACTGTAACACAACGCACACACCAACACAGTTCTAGATAAGCCCAAGAACAAATTGACCAAAGAGAATAGAATAATAAACTCCTTGTTTATATGTCCTACCTTATTGAATGAGCATCCGTCGCATCAGTGCGCTTTTTTCCGCGACCAGGTCGATGATGCAGTCCTTATCCAAAGACACAATAGTCTCTTTTTCCATTTCCATCAACATAAAGCTCTGTGTTCATCATCATCATCATCATCACCTATCCTTCTTGGGACGCGGCCGTTCCAACGCATCATCCACCACGTTGTTTTTATCTGTCACTGTCAGCGCCGGCGACTCCTCCTCTGGGATAATAATAATAATGCACTGTCCTCCAACTCCACTCTGTCCAGCGCCGGGCTCTGATAGCTCCACGACCCGACAATAGGTGACTTGGTTGTGGGTAGATCATCCGATGTAGACAGCACTACGGCCGGTAGCGACGCCTCCTCGCCCGTGCTGATAAAATCATTCTTTTCACCAGGCTGCTGCTGAGCTGCATCTGCCTCCAGACATTTTCGGTTTTTATATCTTACATTCTCTGCAATTTGCACGCATGGTTGAACGCTGGTTCCATCTTCTATTAAGGTAAATCCCGCCACCATTTTTTGAACGAGTTACATGACGTAAGGAGCAAACCACTTGAGCAGGGGGAATGGAGTCTCTACCTCCCTCTACCAGTCACAATCAATTCACCACCCCCCCCTTAATGACAATGGATAATGGACCGGGCCGGCCCAGTTGTCTCTATTAGGGCCGATGGGTGGTGACTGCGTGCTTTTATACTTATTAGTATTAATTATATTTGGGGAGGGCTCGGCCAGTTATTTTAGTTGTTGTAAGGATGCGACTATTATCAAAATGACTTAATATATTATAAAAAAAAAATAAAAAATAAAAAAATATATATTTATAATTTTTTTTTTTTAAGATTTTTTTTGGGTGGGCACAAAAACGAAATGGGTGGGCCTAGGCCTAGTCAGGCCCACCCGTGGCTACGCCCCTGATTCCAAATGTTATCAATATTCTGGAGCACCCTTGGACTGGCATCACGGCACCCTAGGGTGCCCCGGCACCCACTTTGGGAAACCCTGCAGTAGAAGACGTACAGACATTACTTTCTGGACTGCTTTTCATGGATCATGGCTGCTTATTCCTCTCGCAGAATCACTGGCCAACACTGGTCCGGTCCAGTGCGGTCCGGTTCCTTGTTTTCCACGCAACCAGCTGGTGGTCATCAGAGCCACCTGGAGCTGCTCAGACGTTTCTGGTCTTCCGGCCATCCTGTTTGATTTGTTGCCATTGTGAATTTGTGATGTTTTTTTTCTCTGTCGGCATGGAAACCTCACATGTTACAAAACTCCTTGCTTTTCAGGAGTCAAAAGTAGCCGATCAACAAGCTCAAAGCACTTTGCGATGCGACGTGTTTTGAGCTTGTAGATCAGCTATTTTTGCTACTTTTGTGTGCCGCTGTAGTCAAGAAGGGGCGTTCATTTAGGCCTACGGGAAAAACAAAACGTTACAACGTTAAAAAGTTAAAAAGGTTAAGTTGGGAGGTTTCTATCCAACAGCATGAAGAAAGCAGTGCACGCACATCCGTGGCCCAGGTGCTAGACAAGCAGAATCATCAAGAAGGACATATAGAGTGTTCACACTGGTTAAGCTCCATAAGTTTATTGCTGGTCAACGTTTCGATCTTAACAGATCTTCATCTTAAGAGATCTTCATGCTTTATGTCCTGATGAAGATATTAAGATCGAAAGGTTGACCAGCAATAAACGTATGGAGCTTAACCAGTGTGCAGACTCTATATGTCCTTCTGTCCAACAGCAACCATATAATAATCCCATATGAGACCATGATACGATTGTTTCTGTTTGAGCGGTGCAAACCGCTCCTACGTTTGACTTTGTGTATAGGTCCCTATGTGCTACTGTATGTATGCAGTACAAAACTAACATCACACGAGACTAACGTCATAGACTTCACCACAGTTCATGTCACGGACAGAGCGGCCCATTTACGGCAGTGGCTCAGGGGTAGAGAAACCGCCATTAGAACACAGAGGGCTCCCCCAGAGTTTGTGTAGAAGAGTCCTTGAGCAAGACTCTGAACCCCTAGTTGCTCCCGGTGAGCAGGTTGGTGCCTTGCATGGTTTCCTCTGCCATCGGCGTATGAATGTGTGTGTGTGAATGAGTCAATGTAATACGCAATCTATGTAAAGCGCCTTGGATAAAGGCACTATTTACCATACAAGGAGAGATGCATGTGTATCGTGTTTGATACCATGCAAAGTGACACATATACACACACACACACACACACACACACACACACACACACACACACACACACACACACACACACACACACACACACACGTAACAGTAGTTGTGTAAGCTGGCCTTGTATCTGTACATGACACACATGTCCTCAGGTACAGAATGTTTCTCTGACTACATTACACACAGTCTGAAGACCTGTAGCCTTGAGGCTGAAGTCTCTGGAATTCTCTCTCTCTTGCCCTCTCTCTCTCTCTCTCTCTCTCTCTCTCTCTCTCTCTCTCTCTCTCTCTCTCTGACTGTCTGACTGAAAAAAATATCAGATCTACAAGCACGCAGCACGGCACTCGGTGCCGCACTGTGAGCTTGTAGAACTGATATTTTTGAATATTTAAAGCAGGGGTCTTCAACAGGGGGTCCGGGACCCCTAGGGGTCCTCAGAGTTACTACAGGAGGTCCTCCAAATCTTTGAGTGATAGAAAAGTTTTTTCTCCTTTTTTATATTAACTACTTGAACCCTAGTGTCCATATTAAGAGAACTTTAGCCACAAATAGTGATGATTGTGCTGTCAAACAATGAAACTATATGGAATCTATAAACAGGTTGTGGGGGTCCCTGCTTCATCACTCTCTCAACTAGGGGTCCTTGGCCTGAAAATGTTGAAGACCCCTGATTTAAAGCATACAATTATTCTATGCCTAAATGGGTTAAATTCAGTCTTTGTGCTCTCTCTCTCTCTCTCTCTCTCTCTCTCTCTCTCTCCCCCCCCCCCCCCCCCCCCCCCCCCCCCCGACTGCCCCCCGGGGCAACCCACCTACCTACCTACCTACGGTGCAGGAACTTTTATGGGGCTTCCATTGCTTTTGCACCTGAACTTCGATTATTCCCACGGTCATTTATATAAGTATAAAGGATAGAGTCACGGCTTAATCCAAAACAAAGGTAATTTATGTCCCTCTCCCTCTCCATCTGATGAATCAGTGCTTGTTGTAATGTCCAGGCTCCTGAATATTGTTTAGGACTCCTGGACAGTTTCCCTGGCCGTGCGTATTGTTCAGGACTAGCCTGGCTGTCAAGGACCAGGTAGAGAATGTGTTCTCATCCTGACCTATGGCTTTTTAAACAGCAGCCTCTCATCCTAGCCCGCATTTCCCTGATTCAGCCCGCGAAAAAGAGTTGGAGAGGCTCATTGTGCGCTATAGAGAGAGAACTCTCTCTATAGTGCTGCTGCTACTCAAAGATTTGCCATTTCAGATCATGACAAGTGACAAGCCAGTGGGCCAATTACATTTCGTCGTTGTCGAGGGGAAACCTTGTACGTCCAAAACCGTTTGTTTTGTATTTATAAATTTAAAAATGATTTAAACTAGTGAAAACAGCCGATCTGCGAGGCGTTGTGTGATCTTGTAGATCTGCTGTTTTCACTACTTTTGTGCGACAGCCTTGTATGATGAAGCAGGGCTTTGCTTTGCGAAATAATTTACAAATATGAAACTTGGAGATACGCAACAGATTCTCACCCCTATTGCGTCATACAACTGACGCGATCTTAAATACCGAATGCTTCTCACCATTAGGGCTGTCTTCGACACAGGATTTATGAAGTCGATTCGAGTCGCGGGGGTTAATCCGACGCGTCGACGCATCGTTTTATAGTCTACTTTGTGTAAAAAAAAAGAAAAAAAAAAGTGTTGCTTTAAACCACGTCAACATAATAGTCTAATAGAATAATACATTAAGAGATGAATTGAATACACAGTGTTTTCGGTGATATCGGTGCGCGAGCACAAATGTTATCTGCATAGCAGTGTACAACCATAGAGTTATAACACACCGTTAAAACAAATAAAACATCTCCGCTGTTTCAACTCTGCCCCGTCTCTCTGCACTGTCTGCAGCGTGCAGTAGAGATGAGACATTCGCGAACGATTCCGCTCTCTTGAACGGCTCTTTTAAATGAACGATGGGATCCAGTCCGCAGTCGCGGGACACAGAGCACTGACAGAGTAATGAGTCAGTGTCGAGAACGGATTCATTTCAGAAAAGGATCATAAACAGGTGGAGGCATAGCTCCCGCTTGAGCCAGCAGTACTGTGGACATGTCATGGACGCAAACACAGCGAAACACAATCATTCATCATGGATTACAACACTGGAACAATTCAGAAGCACTTTAATTAGAAAATGTAACTTGTAGCCTACACTTGTGTATGTTAATTTGACTTTAGAAGATTGTTTACTACTTCGTGGACGCGCGTTTGTGCTGTGGCAGGTTATCTAATATGGGATTTTGACAGCGTGCTTCCTCCTCTTAACGGAACACCTTCCCGGCTCTGAATGTTTTAACGAAGCGGCGGTCTGAACCGTTCTGGCCGTTCCGTCTCACTTTCAACCCGACGCTGGTGCGAGACAATAAATAACTGTTCGCCAATTGCTACTTCTCATTGGAAGTACATGACACCACACCAGTCCAGCAGTGCACCGCAGTACTGGCAGTAGTAGGCTAACTGGTGATATAAAAAAATATATATTTTCGCTTC
Source organism: Nannobrachium achirus (assembly GCF_963921795.1). NCBI lineage: Eukaryota > Metazoa > Chordata > Actinopteri > Myctophiformes > Myctophidae > Nannobrachium > Nannobrachium achirus. The sequence goes on from NC_137830.1 coordinate 7,207,522, forward strand.
GACTCAAACAATTGGCGTCGATTCCCGGGGCTTAAAACGACGCGTCGATCCGTCGATTTTTAGAAGACACCCCTACTCACCATAGACGCGGACGGATTGCCTAATGTCTCAAGGGTTAGACGCATTGGGTGGTCTAAGAAGAAAGAAAAAAAAGTAGTTCCTGATGCGGGATTCGATACCGCTCTGAAGGCTTCTTGGTTTACCAGCCACCCGTCGCTACCGTTCACGCCACTATAAACGACGGAGCGACTCCGTCTCAGGCGCCGATGACCCCGAACGGGAACGGCGCATGAGCCGACTCAGCCGCGTTACCGAATTACGTGCCGTTATGGACAGAATAGTAAATCTTGACCAGGGGACTGCTTCCGCCTCCGAATGTGGCTCAAAGAAGGGACTACGTTATCATTCCACGTTTTGTCAAAGATAAAAGCACAAAAACCGGGGTTCGATTCCCCGTGACGGCCGTCAGTGAAAAATATTCCAGTAAACACATGTCGGCGCATGCGTACTAAGACTCTGTCTCGTCCAAAAACTCCCCGTCTCCGTCGCACCCTAGACGCAATAGTCACTCCCAAAACTTCACAGGGGTGAAGCAAAGGAAAGAAAGATACGGCGTCGGGAGGGTGAAGCAAAGGGAGTGAGAATGGGTTGAGATACGAGGGTTCTGCCCGACAGTGACAATTTACTTTGTTGGCCGCCCAGCCCCCAAAATGGAACGAAGGCCGACATTTTATTTAAATTTTTTTCCTAATGGCCGGCCTGGACCGGCTGGGAATGAACCGGCCGTTCGGGAGTTGTCCTGCTTTCCCCAATGGCCAGCACGTCCCTGGTTCCATGTTAGAAGAAGTACTCAATTCTTTACGCTCCATTACGAGACTTTGTGTATGTCTGTGTGTTTTTCCAAATGTTTTTCCATATCAAATACTGGTGTTGTGTATGTCCCTATCCTGTCATGCTGGTCCATCATCATCATCCAGGGACGTGCAGAGAATGTTAGAGAGGCAGGGGCTGACATTTCTAAAAGGGCCTTTGGTTGAAAATATTGAAAATAGCCGACCTCCAAGCTCACCTTGTGAGCTTGGAGGTCGCTTCCGGTGCTTGATACCACACTGAACTAAGCATGGGGAGATGTGTCATAAAGGCATGGATTTCTACACAGAGAGGGCAATTCTTTCAACATAGGATGCTGCATTCAAGTTCAGGAGAGTTTGGACAAGGCAATTCTATTGAATGCTGCCTTCAGGTATGGCATGGAACTCTTGCATTTCTTTCACCATAGTAAAAACTGCATCCATGGTTCTGGAGAGGGCACCTTTTTATGGATGGATAAAAGGGCAGGGGCTCAAGCCCCCTTTGATGTCTATGTCTGCACGTGCCTGACATCATCAGCACTGCTCACTTCACAAGGGGCAGCTTTTTTATAAAAGTAGAAGTGTCAATACTGCAATATTGAAATAGCTGTTACAAGTAAAACTGTGTGTGTGTGTGTGTGTGTGTGTGTGTGTGTGTGTGTGTGTGTGTGTGTGTGTGTGTGTGTGTGTGTGTGTGTGTGTGTGTGTGTGTGTGTGTGTGTGCGCGCACGCTCATGTGGGGGTAAAGCTTGCATACTTCTAGAGATAAGATATGGACACATGGTGCCTGCTGATGCAAATTTGCAATGGTGTCGTGTGTCCTACGCGTGCGTGCACACACACACACACGCACACACAAACACGCACACACATACACAGTGGAGCAGGTGGAAGCTCCGATTGAACACACATGGTGTGTGTTATTGCAGATTTGACACGGTGCTGTGCCTTTTGACCACATGCACATGCACATGCACATGCACATGCACATGCACATACGTAACACGCAACCTAGGCCGGCTGTGCATGAAATGCACATCAGGGGACGTGCAGAGAATGTTGGAGGGGGCGCAGATAGACATTTCTAAAAGGGCACAAATAAATAGCCAAAATAGTAGACCTACAAGCTAGAAGATTGGCAAATATATTGGCAAAGATATGATCAAGCCCTTATACTGGGGATGTGCCATTTGCAACTTGTTACACGGCTTGGTTGAATGCTTGATTTTGATTGATCGATCGATGAAATCAGTGGTGTTATTTCTGGATAATGAGCCGCTCCACTCTATAACAGACCTATATCTAAATCAAAGTGTAACCCAGGTTTCAAATGTACTGTATTTGTATTTTCACATTACATGCAATGTATTGGTCATGGTCCCTCAGTCTCAACAATCAGTCAGTCAGATGTTATGCTGTATCCAACATGACAGCCATGTAAGCAACAGTGTCATTTACAACTAAACATTGCTCTCTAGAAAGTTTCTGAAAACGTCTGAAGCGAGAAATAGACAACGCAGTAACCGAAAACTGATAGTATTTGATCAACAACTACTTATTTTTCCGAGGCGGCCTTGTTGCTGGGCGGACGGCCAGTGCAAGACTTTATGGAATACTTTCAATAGCCAAGGAAATACTTAGTTTTGTTGTTAGATTTCTATCAATTTATACATTTAAATATTAACCCATTTAGAACGGGTACACATTTTGTGTATCATTATTTTATGCTTTAACTATTGAAAAATAGCAGATATACAAGCTCACAGCGCGGCACCGAGTGCCGCGCTGCGAGCTTGTAGATCTGCTATTTTTGAAAAATCGTGAAATTAGAATTTTGGCCCGATTCTATAAGTGTCTTTTGAATCCTTCTAAGATTTTTTGAAAAACCTATGTTTCTATGTCAGCAATCTGGCCAGCCATCGTCAAAGAAAAGGTCCTTTTCACTTAACTGGAGCTCAGTTAGTCTGTTCTTGAGAGACTACTATGTCAGTGGTTCTCAAACCTTTTCATGTGAAGGACCCCCAAAATGATATTTATTTGGCCACGGACCCCCATCTCAAAATATTTAGTTCCAGGTACCCCCCAGAAGCAAAATTTTAGTTACAAACGTTCGCTTAAAAATACATATATTCAAAGATTTGCACACATTTTCACGACAAAAATAGCAGATCAACAAGCTCACAGCATGGCACCGAGTGCCGCGCTGTGAGCTTGTATATCTGCTATTTTTCAATAGTTAAAGCAGAGTTAAATGAAGGGTCAGTCTGCGGCCAAATACATAGGAGGCTATATACATTTGGGGGTCCTTGACGTGCTGGAGGAGAATCCCACTAGATAGATAATCACCTTCTCCTTCCCCCATGCTGTGTGAGGGTTCTCAGGCTGCGAGGGCGTTTGGCTCTCAGGGGGAGGGAGGCTTAGCTTATCCTCCTGCCCAAGATGTGTGCCTCCTCCTGGGCTTGGGGCCTGCAGGATTTGGCCTCCTGGAGGGCTGGAGGATTTGGCTCGCATCCTCCATGCAGGCTGCAGCTGCATGTGTTTCACCTCCCAGCTTCACCCTGACCCCAGCAGCCAGGTTTATCGTTGGTTGTCGGCCGGGTGGAAACCTTGTATGTCCAAAACCGTTCGTCTTGTATTTATCAATTTTAAAATGATTTTAAAACAGCGGAAATAGCAGATCTGCAGGCACACAACGCCTCGCGCCGCGAGGCGTTGTGTGCTTGCAGATCTGATATTTTCACTACTTTTGAGCCACACTTGTACGATGAAGCAGGGGTTTACTTTACCACAAAGGCGTACTCATTTGAAACTTGGAGATACGAGGTTTCTGCCCGACAGTGACGTTAGATAAGGTTGAATCTGGAGGATGGAAGCTTGTTATTCTGAGAAGGGGGGAATATTTCACTACATGACTGGAATTGTACCGGGAATGCATTATTGTATGTAGCCTATTTTTAAGGGTGTACTTGTTACTTGGGCAATAGCAGAGTGCGCAAGTACTGCGATCTGCTGGGTAGGTGTGTGTGTGTGTGTGTGTGTGTGTGTGTGTGTGTGTGTGTGTGTGTGTGTGTGTGTGTGTGTGTGTGTGTGTGTGTGTGTGTGTGTGTGTGTGTGTGTGTGTGTGTGTGTGTACGTACGTGTCCTTGTTGAAGACCGTAGCCCAATCAGGGACCAGCATCTCTGGCAACATCATCATTAACCCTTCTTGTGCCTATCCCGGACAAGTTCGGGATTTTTTCAAACCAAATTATCCAATACAATGTTCTTTTTGCTATTTTACTTACCCTGAGCTGCTTGTAGAGATGTGGGTGGTCCTGGCTCGTCCTACGCTTTCCAACGAGTGATTCTAGATGGTCCGACGATTTATTCCATTGAAAATGGTTTAGAATAAAGTTTAGAGCCCCCCCAAAAAAACTCAATCTATACTGTCGGCGGCGCGACGTATTCCGGGGTGCCTATCCCGATCTAGTCCGGGATATTTAATAAAATTAATTAATTAATCGGGGGCCTCAACGAAGCCCCGGTCTAATTTTCCATCCATGCCCCGGGCCGCGATTCTGTTTACATCGGCCCATAATCGGGTAACGCCGCTGCACCGCGCCGCCGACTCCAATACAAACTCACATCTTTAGAGACCTTTTTCTCTGAACTGTGTTCCCAGGGCAGCGACAAAGTTTTTTGGCGGCTAAATAGCTTCAGATCGGGCTTCTAAAAAATAAAGAAGCTAATAGCTAACTGTTAGCTCACTTCCTCCGGTCTTCGTTCATAACAGTGTTTGCAGTGAAAGCCCAAGCCACTACTGCCTGTGTAGACGGAAGTTAGAGCGAAGGCCTATGCAGAAATGTCTGGCACTCTAGCGGCACCTTGTGGCCCCTGGCAGTAAGTGGGTGTTCAGCCAATGAGGGACCAGCATTCCTGGCGATGTCTTCGTTAACATCCAATGAGGCCAGCAGGGCACACCTCATGGCGTGCTCTGCTGGCGCACAAGTAGGCCATGTATGGCCAAACTTGCCTACTTGTGCACAGGGCACAAGTTGTCACCTCGACAGAGTGCTGTTCTAGTTACACCCTGGGGTGTCGCACCAAATTCTGGGTCGCACCAAATTCTGGACCTCAATTATTCCGTGCTTTAACTATTGAAAAATAGCAGACATACAAGCTCACAGCGCGGCACCGAGTGCCGCGCTGCGAGCTTGTAGATCTGCTATTTTTGAAAAATCGTGAAAATGTGTGCAAGTCTTTGAATATTTCAAATCCTTCTAAGGTTTTTTTGAAAAACCTATGTTTCTATGTCAGCTGTGCTTCATGTGAAGGACCCCCAAAATGATGCGTATTTGGCCACGGACCCCCATCTCAAAATACTTAGTCCAGAAACCTCCCAGAAGCAAAATTTGAGTTGCAAATGGTCACTTAAAAAATACATATTATTCAAAGATTTGCACACATTTTCATGACTTTTCAAAAATTGTGACGCGCCCTTGTGACGCCCCTGGTTCCACCTGTACCTGACTGTCACATTTTGTCCAGGTGCTAAATATTATCCACACCTGGGGCTGCTCTGCAAGTCTAGACTCAGGGATTTGAGTCTGTCTGTCTGTCTGTCTGTCTGTCTGTCTGTCTGTCTGTCTGTCTCCCGAAATGTCATGTATTTTTAAAGTTAAAACTTACCGTTTCTGATGCTTTTTTTCTTTGGATCCTTCTAAGTATGTGATTTTGATTGTTGCATTATGGCAGTGCATTTTGTAATACCTGAATTATTCTTGTAGTTCTATAGGTACATCTGTTTCTCACTTTATTTCAGCTCCAAAGTTGTAGGCCTACTTTTACCATGAAAACTCGAGTTACTTGTTATTTTGTATATCATCACAAAACATACATTAACCAATTCATTCCCATACATACGGTACAGGTATATTCCGGCCATTTGAAAATAGCCGATTCTAGACAACGTGCGGTGCGCCACATTGTGAGCTTGTAGATCTGCTGTTTTTTGGGGAAAAACAAAAAGATTGACGATATTTGGAAAATATGAGTACTTTTACTGTTACTTTGATTCCATTACTTAGACCCCATTCTGATTAATGATTTTGAAACTTCAAAATACAGTATGTTGTATTTTGAGGTTTCAGTCAAACCAATCAGAAGGCGCCATCCCTTCAGGCTATGGGACGGTGGCATCTCACTCACTGCAGTGCAGCTGTGTAGCTATACCAGAGAGGGCTAGCTGTTAGCCTGCTAGCATCACACTGTGCAAGGGATCCCAGAGAGAAGGCTAGTGCCAGCATGCTTGTTACTACGCTGCTTATAACGGGGCCCCCAGTGCCACCTTCACTTAATTTGGCCCACAGGTTAGTATCTGAATACTGATATATCGTTGATTTGTTTCAATTCCAGACAAGCAAACATAACCACTAGTTTAATGACTAGTTTAGTTTGATTGATTGATTGATTGATTGAAGACTTTATTAGAAGTTTGCATAGGAAAAGGTACAGTTTCATGACGGTACGGTTCACTGGTACAAGGTCTACTAAAAGGAGATCCATGAAAAGACTAAGCTTATTTCCACAGGAAACCATTAAAGTATCTCATATAACATTGAATGACAGACGAATAGAACACAGTAGCCTACTATGCAGTAGATATGTAAATAAAAATAAAAATGAGAGAACAAAAAAAAGGAAAACAGTAATTCTAAACAAACAGTAAGTATATACAAAGAAGGGGCAGGGGAGGGTAGGGTTGGGCTAGGTTAGTTTTTTTTACCAGTTGCGAACGTTAAAAAAGTGACTTTTTTATGTCCAATGTATTTGTATTTAAGTTCATAAAGTTAACATAAGTTTCACTAATGCATTTGAGATTGAAATGGGGCGGCAGTGGCTCAGGGGTAGAGTTGCCGTCTTAGAACACGGAGGGTTCCCAGTTCGATCCCGGGCTCCCCCAGAGTTAGTGTGGGAGAGTCCTTGAGCAAGACTCTGAACCCCTAGTTGACATGCTGGAGGAGAATCCCTCTAGATTGATAATCACCTTCTCCTTCCCCCATGCTGTGTGAGTGTTCTCAGGCTGCGAGGGCGTTTGGCTCTCAGGGGGAGGGAGGCTTAGCTTATCCTTGGTGCCTTACATGGTTTCCTCCGCCATCGTTGTATGAATATGTGGGTGAATGGGTGAATGTAATGCACAATCTATGTAAAGCGCCTTGGATAAATGCCCTATGTAAATGCACCATGAAGATTATTCAGGATTCCAATTCAAATATAGCAGTGCGACACGTTTTGAGCTTGTAGATCTGCTATTTTTGCCAGTTTTGTGTGACTTAAATATAAAATACAATGGCCCTGGAGTGAGTGTGGAAATATAGTGGTCCTCTGGAGTGAGTGTTGAAATATACGTGGTCCTCACTCTGGAGTGAGTGTGGAAATATAGTGGTCCTCTGGAGTGAGTGTGGAAATATAGTGGTCCTCTGGAGTGAGTGGAAATATAGTGGCCCTCTGGAGTGAGTGTGGAAATATAGTGGTCCTCTGGAGTGAGTGTGGAAATATAGTGGTCCTCACTCTGGAGTGAGTGTGGAAATATAGTGGTCCTCTGGAGTGAGTGTGGAAATATAGTGGTCCTCTGGAGTGAGTGTGGAAATATAGTGGCCCTCTGGAGTGAGTGTGGAAATATAGTGGTCCTCTGGAGTGAGTGTGGAAATATAGTGGTCCTCTGGAGTGAGTGTGTAAATATAGTGGTCCTCTGGAGTGAGTGTGGAAATATAGTGGTCCTCTGGAGTGAGTCAGGAAATGTATTGGCCCTCTGGAGTAAGTGTGGAAATATAGTGGCCCTCTGGAGTGAGTGTGGAAATATAGTGGCCCTCTGGAGTGAGTGGAAATATAGTGGCCCTCTGGAGTGAGTGTGGAAATATAGTGGTCCTCTGGAGTGAGTGTGGAAATATAGTGGTCCTCACTCTGGAGTGAGTGGAAATATAGTGGCCCTCTGGATTGAGTGTGGAAATATAGTGGCCCTCTGGAGTGAGTGTGGAAATATAGTGGCCCTCTGGAGTGAGTGTGGAAATATAGTGGCCCTCTGGAGTGAGTGTGGAAATATAGTGGTCCTCTGGAGTGAGTGTGGAAATATAGTGGTCCTCACTCTGGAGTGAGTGGAAATATAGTGGCCCTCTGGATTGAGTGTGGAAATATAGTGGCCCTCTGGAGTGAGTGTGGAAATATAGTGGCCCTCTGGAGTGAGTGTGGAAATATAGTGTCCATTAAAGTTGCCCAGCCCTGTTCTGGCCTATAATGTTTTCAGAGACATATTTTTAGAATGCTTAAGTTTAGAATGAGAATACACCGTCTAGATGTCATCTTGAATGATATTCAAAACGGAGTAGTTCTGTAATTAAAACCAGGCGTTTGGTTCATGTTTGGGCCATCTGGCCAGTGACGTATATCGGACCAGTTGCACCAGTCCCCTGCATGCTAGTCAACAATGTGATGTCAGAACATGCCCATATATGGGCATTACAAAATATGGGCATTCAGGTATGCGGTTAAAACCCATAGACCGTAAAAATGCGTATACGTATACACGTCTACACGTGCACAGGCTGTGACATTTCTCATGGTAAACTGTGACCTTCGGTCGCAATTAATGAACGTCAAGTGTCCAGGTTTTTCTTCAGAATATAGTGGGAGGAGTGGCACGGCAAAAAAAAGAAAAAGTGTATCTAGAAAGATGAAAAAAATGGATGGATGGAAATAAAGTCAGACAAGTACTATTGTCTGACACACTAACAAGGGCTTGTGTTGGGAGTATAACCGGATCCATTGGGATCACAGGTAAAAAAAAAGAAAAAGGAAAGTAAAACTATTCTGAGTGACACAGACAAAAACCCTCTTCCCTTGTGTGTAGGGCTGTCGCAATTATTACATGATCGCCATTATTTATTTGACATAATCGCGATTATTTTTCATAATCGTTTCCACGTTGAAACATTTTCATATATTAAAAAATAAAGTAAAAAATAGCGTTGTGAGCTTGTAGATTGGCTATTTCCACTATCAATGTTCTTTTTTAAGTATAAAGTTGTCAAATATGTCAGTAATGTCTTTGTATATTTAGGTTATGTGTCAAATCTGCCATGTGCAATGTGTCAAATCTGCCATGTGCAACTTCAAAGCTTAAAAGCCAAACAGGAATGTAATTGTCAACGACAAATACACAAGTAAATCGTTAATCGCTCTTATTTGAGTGACAATTAATCGTCATGTAAAATGTCATAATCGTGACAGCCCTACTTGTGTGTTTCCTCTTTTAGTGAAGAGAATGAAGAGCTGGAATTGATGAGGGCGCAGTGGAACTAAGGAACGTGATTGGAGCAGGCCGGAGACGAGAGGAGAGGACGAGGGGGATGAGGATGGATCACTCTTGCGTTTGGATTTTTTTGCTTTCTCTTTCCGTCTCCCATGGCAGCGTCGCTGCACAGACTGAAGGTAGGGATACTGATGACACCAACGTGTCACTCACTCACTCACTCACTCACTCACTCAGTCACTCACTCACTCACTCACTCACTCACTCACTCACTCACTCAGTCACTCAGTCACTCACTCACTCACCCATTCACTCACTCACTCACTCACTCACTCACTCACTCACTCAGGGCGCAATCACATATGGCGAGGTGTTAACTCTTTTACTGCTACATTAAGGATTTAAGGTTGTCTTAAACTAGCCATCAAAGTATGTAGCTTAAAAGTAGCTACGACTGCAGGGGACAGCCATTTGCAATGAACGAGGCTCGCAAATGTCCCTCGCTCGCACCGGTAGTTTAGAGCAGGGGTTTTCAAAGTGGGTGACGGGGCACCCTGGGGTGCCGTGACAGCTGTCCAGGGGTGCCGCAAAATAATTTGATCATAGTTGGAATTTATTTAGACACTTAAATATAATAAAGTACGTTATTTTAAGTCAGTTCCAACCAAAATGGCTATTATCTCAATGTTTTCCTCACAACATAATCGCTAAAATATGCAGTAAATATAAGGTGGGAGTGACAATTACAAATATAATGTAGGGGTGCCTCGGATGAAAAAAATATTTCTAGGCGTGCCTTGAGCCAAAAAAGTTTGGGAACCCCTGGTTTAACCCTGCAAGGCCCAGCCTTGCTTTTTGGCAACATTTTTTAAATCATTTTTTAAAAAATGTTATAGTTAGTTTTCCTGTTCTTTTTTCATATTAACATCACCATTAAATCCTATTGTTTAGTACTACAATGCCATTGGCCACGATATTTGCATATAAATACCCCCCACAGAGGCTGACATTCACACCTCCCAGAGAAGTTGAAATTCCAGCGTCTGGACGAACAACATCTCACTTTTTAACTGAAGCTATTCCTCACTAAAACATAAAATGCCTGTAATATATTTTTTCGTGATCATTAGAATGTCTAGAACATGTACATATGTTATTATTGTGAAAAATATCCCCAAAATGCAAATTAGAGCATGATTTATGATTTATGATTTATGGCTATAAAACCTTACAAAAACATTATTCCATTATTCCATTTTCCTGTGATTAGGACTCCTACAACAGCATCTGATTTTTTTAATTTTTTTTTTTGGCCTGTAGAAATGAATTAGGGTCTTGCAGGGTTAGAGCATAGAAATGGAGAAACTAGATCCAGGCATTGAGAACCACCAGAAAAGGGATTCCGCCATTATTGTTTATGTGTGGTTGAGATTTTAGACCAGCGTTACGGGAGCTGCTGCTACTGTAGACCCCCGCGACCACCCCTCATCTGCTCACAGTGCTCAGACAGGGTAAAGAACGAACGAACGGCCGCTCGTTCATGGCCGTGCGCTACTTGAATAAATGGGCAAATAGTCAGGGAATTTTAATAAAACCCTGGGAATAAATTACTCACTCACTCACTCACTCACTTCACTCACTCACTCACTCACTCAGGAGGATTATATTCCACCAAAGTTATAGGAAGACCCCACCAATAGACCCGCAAAGGTTAGTTTTAGGCATAGTTTTACTGAGGTTGTGGTTTAGGTTAGTTTTAGGCATTGTTTTACTGAGGTTAGGGTTTAGGTTTTGGCATAGGCATAGTTTTACTGAGGTTAGGGTTTAGGTTTAGGCATAGGCATAGTTTTACTGAGGTTAGGGTTTAGGTTTAGGCATAGGCATAGTTTACTGAGGTTACAGGGTTAGAGACCTTGATATATTGCTGTGACCACGGGTCGCAACAATATAGGAAATGCATGCGACAGCATAATCGGAGCGAATATGTTGCTAGTGTGTACGAGCCCTTAGACATAGTTGCACATATGCTAGGAAGGAAGAACTGCCAATTACAGCGACTACTGGCCAATCACAGCGGGTTGTGGCGGGATCCATGCCTGACTGACTGACTGACTAGGGATGGAACAATAATACATTTTCATATCAAGATTATTGCGTCAAAATAAATCGTGATTTACGATATTATCGCGATAATCAAAATCCATTATCCTGGGGGTGGAACATTTGCCAAAAAAATAGCAGATCTACAAGCTCACAACGCGTCGCTTTGCGACGCGTTGTGAGCTTGTAGATCGGCTATTCTTTGGCAAAGACATTGATAGAGAATGAAAAAAAAAAAAATACTGTATCAAGTATGTATATTTTAAGTACCTTTTATCAATTATAGAGGGTTTAAGTGGTACCAGATATGCAGCTCTGCAAATAAAAGGTGAATTGATCCCAGTGCATGATGGAGGATGATATCACGATAAATTAAATCTCCACGATACGATTATTGTGAGTGTTTTTTATCACGATAAACGATAATATCACCTATCGTCCCATCCCTATGACTGACTGACTGACTGACTGACTGGCTGACAGTTTACAGTTTACAGTTTAGGCATTTATTTAGCAGACGCTTTTAATCCAAAGCGACTTACAATAAGCAGATAAAAACATCAAAATAATAAACAAGATGATATATCAGTACATCAACAGCAATATAACAAATGCAAATGGATATCTATCTAGAAAAAAAAACACACAATATAATCAAAGTTCTAAAAACCTAAAAAACAAATGCTAACTAGCTTCATGTATGGTCACTGATTTTTCTGTAGTGCTAAGGGTTTAGGTGGAGTCTGAAAAGGTGAGTCTTCAGTCCACGGCGAAAGCTAGCGAGTGAGTCCGTTGTTCTAAGTGCGACAGGGAGTTTATTCCACAACTTGGGAGCCAGGAGGGCTCCCATTATCCCAAGCTGACTGACTGACTCACAAAGTTTTTCTCCGTCTTCCAAGTTGCATGGATTTCTTTTTGCTTCGTCTCGCAACGCCTCCACCGTTCTTCTGAATCAAAGGCAGATGTCAGAGGGTGAACGGTACATGTCCATCTGTCAGTCCAGGTGCTAAACCTCCACACCTGGGCCTGCTGAGCAAGACAGACAGCCTGGGTCTGGGGATTTGAACCATCTGCTGACCTCTCGTACAACCCCTGTCTGTCTGTCTGTCTGTCTGTCTGTCTGTCAGCCAGCGTTGGTATTCAAAGCGTACTTGAAAGCAGTGGCATCAAAATATACTAAAATTGGTGTCCTGACCTGAAAATGCAACTTTCAGCAGCTGTCAAAGATTCCCCTAGGGCAACTGATATTCAATCTTTGTGAGGCGTGTCTCTAGATAACTTTACAAACAAGTTTTTATTTATTTGTTGTTAAGGAAACTCCAACTACTGTAAGTTTCTATTTAACCCATTTAGGCCTAGAATTATTGAATGCTTTAACCAGTGAAAAATAGCAGACATACAAGCTCACAGCTTGTAGATCTTCTATTTTTGAAAATGTTGTGAAAATGTGTGCAAATCTTTGAATATATGTATTTTCAAAGCAAACGTTTGTAACTCAAATTTTGCTTCTGGGTGGTCCCTGGAACTAAATATTTTGAGATGGGGGACCGTGGCCAAATACATTTTGGGGGTCCTTCACATGAAAACGTTTGAGAGCCACTGACATAGTAGTCTCTCAAGAACAGACTAACTAAGCTCCATTTAAGTGAAAAGGACCTTTTCTTTGACGATGGCTGGCCAGATTGCTGACATAGAAACATAGGTTTTTCATAAAAACCTTAGAAGGATTCAAAAGACACTTATTGAATCGGGTCAAATTTTCACGATTTTTCAAAAATAGCAGATCTACAAGCTCGCAGCGCGGCGGGGTGCAGTGATTTCAAACTACGGCGTACGTGTGAGTTTGTGCCTCGAGCCTTTCCCGTTTCGAGCTTGTCGATCTGATACTTTTGCTTGCTATGTGATTGGGGCATTGGGCTACTAAAGGCCGGTATTCAGATGATAGACAAGCCAAGCGGGCCAATCATGTGATGTCTCTCTGCTCTGTGGGCCAGACAGTGCTACTTAACCCTGGAAGGCTGCAGCGTTGCTTTTTGGCAACGTTTTTTAAATCATTTTAAAAAAAATGTTATAATTAGTTTTCCTGTTCTTTTTTCACATCAACATCACCATTAAATCCTATTGTTTAGTATTACAATGCCATTGGCCACGATATTTGCATATAAATACCCCCCACAGAGACTGACATTCACACCTCCCAGAGAAGTTGAAATTCCAGCGTCTGGACGAACATCATCTCACTTTTTAACTGAAGCTATTCCTCACTAAAACATAAGTGAAATGCATGTAATATTTCTTTTCGTGATCATTAGAATGTCTAGAACACGTGCATATGTTAATATTGTGAAAAATATCCCCAAAATGCAAATTAGAGCATGATTTATGATTTATGATTTATGGCTATAAAACCTTACAAAAACATTATTATTTTTTTAAATTACATTTTCCTGTGATTAGGACTCCTACAACACCATCTGATTAAAAAAAAAAAAATTGGCCAGTAGAAATTAATTCGGGCCTTGCAGGGTTAAAGGTATATTCAGTGATTGTATTTCATTCAAATAAAAATATAATTGGTACATTTTCCATTCATTCTCCTCACTAGAATGTGTGCTGAGTCTGACCATATAAGAACTTCCACCATGGCCCGTGTTGCGAGCATAGCTAGATTCCGTTTTCAGAGGTGGCCAGCCAGTCCTCGATCAATCAGGGTAGAGTATGGCCGTAGTTATGTTATGATGTTTAGATGCCTAGATGCCTAGATTGTAAACTACTGAACTCATAAAATGCCACAGTCTCATAGTAAATCAGTATCATACATATCCTGAAGCTGGAGACGTAAGCCTACCATTATTCAGTGATTGGGTCTAAGAACATTATAATGGTGTAGAAAATCTATAAAAAACTAAACATTTCCACGCTGTGACAAGATGACCCCCGGCCACTTTCATTATCACTGAATACACCTTTAATGATTGACCACCCCCACTTAGTGGCTAGCCTGGCATTTATAGCCAGATTCACTCACACTTTCCTCCACGGTATATCAGTCTGGACTTCGGCCCAGATAGGGAGCGAGTATGAGAAATCAGAAAATGACCGAGGAAATCAGAGACTGTGTTGCACTGTTCAGTTGAAATGCAGTCACTGATTGGTCTGGTCATTTTCTGATTTATCATAGTCGCTCCAAAATAGGCCCAGACAGGCTACTTAGTGGCCGCCCTGCCCAAAAATTACCCTAACTATCCTCAAACTTTTTTTTTTTTTTTTGGCCCACTGGCCCACTGGTATGGTCGTCCCACCGGGCATACAGCAGGGACGTGCTGGGCCCCTGATTCAGCCCAGGAAAAAGAGTTGGAGAGGCCCTCATTGTGCTCTATAGAGAGAGAGATCTCTCTCTATAGCGCTGCTGCTACTCAAAGATTTGTGACAAAGTGACAAGCCAGTGGGCCAATTACATGAGTTATATTTCGTCGTTGTCGGGTGGAAACCTTGTATGTCCAAAACCGTTTGTTTTGTATTTATCATTTTAGAAGAGAGGTCCTATTGCACACCTACTAGGACAGGTGCGTTGGAACAGTGTAATAGATACTAAGAGGAGAGAAGGAGTCCCAGGCATTTTTATGCCTGATGAAGGTCTGAAGAGACCGAAACGTTGCTGAATAAAGTTATAAGTGAAGACAGTGTGCTATTTATCATTTTAAAAATGATTTAAACTAGTGAAAACAGCCGATCTACCAGCACAGGTGCGAGGCGTTGTGTGCTTGTAGATCTGCTGTTTTCACTACTTTTGTGCGACGGTCTTGTATGATGAAGCAGGGCTTTGCGAAAAAATTCACAAATTTGAAACTTGGAGATACGAGGTTTCTGCCCGACAGTGATGATTTACTTTGTTGGCCGCCCAGCCCCCAAAATGGAACAAAGGCCGACATTTTATTTATTTATTTTTCCTAATGGCCGGCCTGGACCGGCTGGGAATGAATCGGCTTTTCCCAATGGCCAGCACGTCCCTGGCATACAGTCTGCCAGATGCCCTGTCCACCCCTGGTCACTATACCACCAGGGGCAGGGAAGTGCAGAGAATATTAGAGAGGCATTTCTAAAAGGGCCTTTTGGTGAAACCTCCAAGGTCACGACGTGTTTGGAGCTTGGAGGTCGGCCATTTTCGGTGCTTGATACCACACTGAACTAAGCATATAATCAAGTGAATACTGGAGATGTGGCGTAACAGCATGGATTTCTACACAGAGAGGGCAATTCTTTCAACATAAAATGCTGCATTCAAGTTCAGGAGAGTTTGGACGGGGACTGAGCGTTGGTCCGACTAGGTTCGGCAGGATAGCATTTCACCAGGTTAGCATTCACCAGCGTTAATTTTACTGAGGTTAGGGTGGTCGGAAAATGCTGCCTTCAGGTATGGCATGGAAAGAGAGGGCATTTGCATTTCCTTCACCATAGT